>NW_024470676.1:1214625-1347125 GCF_017639515.1 Carcharodon carcharias
TCAGAGAAACACATAGACCGGAATACACTCACTGAAACAAATACACGGGAATAAACTCACAGAAACACGTATACAGGAATACACTCACAGAAACACATACACAGGAATAAACTCACAGGAACACATATACAGGAATAAACTCATAGAAACACATACACAGGAATACACTCACAGAAACACATACACAGGAATAAACTCATAGAAACACATACACAGGAATACACCCACAGAAACACATACACAGAAATAATCTCAGAAACACATACACAGGAATAAACTCAGAAACACATACACAGGAATAAACTCATAGAAACACATACACAGGAATACACCCACAGAAACACATACACAGAAATAAACTCAGAAACACATACACAGGAATAAACTCATAGAAACACATATAGAGGAATACACTCAAACAAACACATACACAGGAATACACTCACAGAAATACATACAGGAACACACTAACAGAAACACATACACAGGAATAAACTCACAGAAACTCATAGACAGGAATACACTCACTGAAACAAATACACAGGAATAAACTCACAGAAACACGTATACAGGAATACACTCACAGAAACACATACACAGGAATAAACTCACAGGAACACATATACAGGTATAAACTCATAGAATCACATACACAGGAATACACTCACAGAAACACATGCACAGGAATAAACTCAGAAACACATACACAGGAATAAACTCATAGAAACACATACACAGGAATACACCCACAGAAACACATACACAGAAATGAACTCAGAAACACATACACAGTAATAAACTCATAGAAACACATATACAGGAATACACTCACAGAAACAGATACACAGGAATAAACTCACAGAAACACATATGCAGGAATACACTCACTGAAACACATACACAGGAATACACTCACAGAAGCACATACACAGGAATACACCCACAGAAACACATACACAGAAATAAACTCAGAAACACATACACAGGAATAAACTCATAGAAACACATACACAGGAATAAACTCACAGAAACACTCACACAGGAATACACTCACAGAAAAGCATGCACAGAAATAAACTGAGATGCACATACACAGGAATAAACTCATAGAAACACAGAAACAGGAATACACTCAAACAAACACATACACAGGAATACACTCACAGAAATACATACAGGAATACACTAACAGAAACACATATACAGGAATAAACTCACAGAAACACATAGACAGGAATACACTCACTGAAACAAATACACAGGAATAAACTCACAGAAACACGTATACAGGAATACACTCACAGAAACACATACACAGGAATAAACTCACAGGAACACATATACAGGAATAAACTCATAGAAACACATGCACAAGAATACAATCACAGAAACACATACACAGGAATAAACACAGAAACACATACACAGGAATAAACTCATAGAAACACATACACAGGAATACACCCACAGAAACACATACACAGAAATAAACTCAGAAACACATACACAGGAATAAACTCATAGAAACACATACACAGGAATAAACTCACAGAAACACATAGACAGGAATACACTCACTGAAACAAATACACAGGAATAAACTCACAGAAACACGTATACGGGAATACACTCACAGAAACACATACACAGGAATAAACTCACAGAAACTCATAGACAGGAATACACTCACTGAAACAAATACACAGGAATAAACTCACAGAAACACGTATATAGGAATACACTCACAGAAACACATACACAGGAATAAACTCACAGGAACACATATACAGGTATAAACTCACAGAAACACATACACAGGAATAAACTCATTGAAACACATACACAGGAATACACTCACAGAAACACATTAACAGGAATACACTCACAGAAACACATACACAGAAATGAACTCAGAAACACATACACAGGAATAAACTCATAGAAACACATACACAGGAATACACTCACAGAAACACATACACAGGAATAAACTCACAGAAACACATACACAGGAATACACTCACAGAAACACATACACAGAAATAAACTCACAGAAACACATAAACAGAAATAAACTCTGAAACACATACACAGGAATAAACTGATAGAAACTCATACACAGGAATACACTCACAGATACGCATACACAGGAATACACTAACAGAAACACATACACAGGATTAAACTCATAGAAACAGATACACAGGAATAAACTCATAGAAACACATATACAGGAATAAACTCACAGAAACACATACATAGAAATAAGCTCAGAAACACATACACAGGAATAAACTCATAGAAACACATACGCAGCAAGACATTAACAGAAACACATGCACCGGAATAAACTCACAGAAACACACAATATGGAATACACTCACATAAACTCATTCACAGGAGTACACTCACAGTAACACATACACAGGAATAAACTCACAAAAACACACAATATGGAAATCACTCACAGAAACACATACACTGGAATTAACTCATAGAAACACAAAACAGGAATACACTCACAGAAACACATACACAGGAATAAACTCACAGAAACACATACGCAGGAATAAACTCATAGAAACACATACACAGGAATAAACTCACAGAAACACATACACAGAAATAAACTCAGAAACACATACACAGGAATAAACTCATAGAAACACATATACAGGAATACATTCAAACAAACACATACACAGGAATACACTCACAGAAATACATACACAGGAATAAACTCATAGAAACACATACACAGAAATAAACTCAGAAACACATACACAGGAATAAACTCATAGAAACACATACACAGCAATACACTCACAGAAACACATGCACCGGAATAAACTCACAGAAACACACAATATGGAATACACTCACATGAACTCATACACAGGAGTACACTCACAGTAACAAATACACAGGAATAAACTCAGAGAAGCACAAAATATGGAAATCACTCGCAGAAACACATACACTGGAATTAACTCATAGAAACACATACACAGGAATACACTCACAGAAACACATACACAGGAATAAACTCACAGAAACACATACGCAGGAATAAACTCATAGAAACACATACACAGGAATAAACTCACAGAAACACTTACACAGAAATAAACTCAGAAACACATACACAGGAATAAACTCATAGAAACATATATACAGGAATACATTCAAACAAACACATACACAGGAATACACTCACAGAAACACATACAGGAATACACTCACAGAAACACTTACACAGGAATAAACTCACAGAAACACATAGACAGGAATACACTCACTGAAACAAATACACAGGAATAAACTCACAGAAACACGTATACAGGAATACACTCACAGAAACACATACACAGGAATAAACTCACAGGAACACATATACAGGAATAAACTCATAGAAACACATACACAGGAATACACTCACAGAAACACATACACAGGAATAAACTCATAGAAACACATATGCAGGAATACACTCACTGAAACACATACACAGGAGTAAACTCACAGAAACACATATGCAGAAATACACTCACTGAAACACATACACAGGAGTAAACTCACAGAAACTCATATACAGGAATACACTCACAGAAGCACATACACTGGAATAAACTCACAGAAACACTCACACAGGAATACACTCAGAGAAAAGCATGCACAGAAATAAACTGAGAAGCACATACACAGGAATAAACTCAGAGAAACACATATACAGGAATACACTCAAACAAACACATACACAGGAATACACTCACAGAAATACATACAGGAATAGACTAACAGAAACACATACACAGGAATAAACTCACAGAAACACATAGACCGGAATACACTCACTGAAACAAATACACGGGAATAAACTCACAGAAACACGTATACAGGAATACACTCACAGAAACACATACACAGGAATAAACTCACAGGAACACATATACAGGAATAAACTCATAGAAACACATACACAGGAATACACTCACAGAAAAACATACACAGGAATAAACTCATAGAAACACATACACAGGAATACACCCACAGAAACACATACACAGAAATAATCTCAGAAACACATACACAGGAATAAACTCAGAAACACATACACAGGAATAAACTCATAGAAACACATACACAGGAATACACCCACAGAAACACATACACAGAAATAAACTCAGAAACACATACACAGGAATAAACTCATAGAAACACATATAGAGGAATACACTCAAACAAACACATACACAGGAATACACTCACAGAAATACATACAGGAACACACTAACAGAAACACATACACAGGAATAAACTCACAGAAACTCATAGACAGGAATACACTCACTGAAACAAATACACAGGAATAAACTCACAGAAACACGTATACAGGAATACACTCACAGAAACACATACACAGGAATAAACTCACAGGAACACATATACAGGTATAAACTCATAGAATCACATACACAGGAATACACTCACAGAAACACATGCACAGGAATAAACTCAGAAACACATACACAGGAATAAACTCATAGAAACACATACACAGGAATACACCCACAGAAACACATACACAGAAATGAACTCAGAAACACATACACAGTAATAAACTCATACAAACACATATACAGGAATACACTCACAGAAACACATACACAGGAATAAACTCACAGAAACACATATGCAGGAATACACTCACTGAAACACATACACAGGAGTAAACTCACAGAAACTCATACACAGGAATACACTCACAGAAGCACATACACTGGAATAAACTCACAGAAACACTCACACAGGAATACACTCACAGAAAAGCATGCACAGAAATAAACTGAGATGCACATACACAGGAATAAACTCATAGAAACACAGAAACAGGAATACACTCAAACAAACACATACACAGGAATACACTCACAGAAATACATACAGGAATACACTAACAGAAACACATATACAGGAATAAACTCACAGAAACACATAGACAGGAATACACTCACTGAAACAAATACACAGGAATAAACTCACAGAAACACGTATACAGGAATACACTCACAGAAACACATACACAGGAATAAACTCACAGGAACACATATACAGGAATAAACTCATAGAAACACATGCACAAGATTACAATCACAGAAACACATACACAGGAATAAACACAGAAACACATACACAGGAATAAACTCATAGAAACACATACACAGGAATACACCCACAGAAACACATACACAGAAATAAACTCAGAAACACATACACAGGAATAAACTCATAGAAACACATACACAGGAATAAACTCACAGAAACACATAGACAGGAATACACTCACTGAAACAAATACACAGGAATAAACTCACAGAAACACGTATACGGGAATACACTCACAGAAACACATACACAGGAATAAACTCACAGAAACTCATAGACAGGAATACACTCACTGAAACAAATACACAGGAATAAACTCACAGAAACACGTATATAGGAATACACTCACAGAAACACATACACAGGAATAAACTCACAGGAACACATATACAGGTATAAACTCACAGAAACACATACACAGGAATAAACTCATTGAAACACATACACAGGAATACACTCACAGAAACACATTAACAGGAATACACTCACAGAAACACATACACAGAAATGAACTCAGAAACACATACACAGGAATAAACTCATAGAAACACATACACAGGAATACACTCACAGAAACACATACACAGGAATAAACTCACAGAAACACATACACAGGAATACACTCACAGAAACACATACACAGAAATAAACTCACAGAAACACATAAACAGAAATAAACTCTGAAACACATACACAGGAATAAACTGATAGAAACTCATACACAGGAATACACTCACAGATACGCATACACAGGAATACACTAACAGAAACACATACACAGGATTAAACTCATAGAAACAGATACACAGGAATAAACTCATAGAAACACATATACAGGAATAAACTCACAGAAACACATACATAGAAATAAGCTCAGAAACACATACACAGGAATAAACTCATAGAAACACATACGCAGCAAGACATTAACAGAAACACATGCACCGGAATAAACTCACAGAAACACACAATATGGAATACACTCACATAAACTCATTCACAGGAGTACACTCACAGTAACACATACACAGGAATAAACTCACAAAAACACACAATATGGAAATCACTCACAGAAACACATACACTGGAATTAACTCATAGAAACACATAAACAGGAATACACTCACAGAAACACATACACAGGAATAAACTCACAGAAACACATACGCAGGAATAAACTCATAGAAACACATACACAGGAATAAACTCACAGAAACACATACACAGGAATACACCCACAGAAACACATACACAGAAATAAACTCAGAAACACATACACAGGAATAAACTCATAGAAACACATACACAGGAATAAACTCACAGAAACACATAGACAGGAATACACTCACTGAAACAAATACACAGGAATAAACTCACAGAAACACGTATACGGGAATACACTCACAGAAACACATACACAGGAATAAACTCACAGAAACTCATAGACAGGAATACACTCACTGAAACAAATACACAGGAATAAACTCACAGAAACACGTATATAGGAATACACTCACAGAAACACATACACAGGAATAAACTCACAGGAACACATATACAGGTATAAACTCACAGAAACACATACACAGGAATAAACTCATTGAAACACATACACAGGAATACACTCACAGAAACACATTAACAGGAATACACACACAGAAACACATACACAGAAATGAACTCAGAAACACATACACAGGAATAAACTCATAGAAACACATACACAGGAATACACTCACAGAAACACATACACAGGAATAAACTCACAGAAACACATACACAGGAATACACTCACAGAAACACATACACAGAAATAAACTCACAGAAACACAAAAACAGAAATAAACTCTGAAACACATACACAGGAATAAACTGATAGAAACTCATACACAGGAATACACTCACAGATACGCATACACAGGAATACACTAACAGAAACACATACACAGGATTAAACTCATAGAAACAGATACACAGGAATAAACTCATAGAAACACATATACAGGAATAAACTCACAGAAACACATACATAGAAATAAGCTCAGAAACACATACACAGGAATAAACTCATAGAAACACATACGCAGCAAGACATTAACAGAAACACATGCACCGGAATAAACTCACAGAAACACACAATATGGAATACACTCACATAAACTCATTCACAGGAGTACACTCACAGTAACACATACACAGGAATAAACTCACAAAAACACACAATATGGAAATCACTCACAGAAACACATACACTGGAATTAACTCATAGAAACACAAAACAGGAATACACTCACAGAAACACATACACAGGAATAAACTCACAGAAACACATACGCAGGAATAAACTCATAGAAACACATACACAGGAATAAACTCACAGAAACACATACACAGAAATAAACTCAGAAACACATACACAGGAATAAACTCATAGAAACACATATACAGGAATACATTCAAACAAACACATACACAGGAATACACTCACAGAAATACATACACAGGAATAAACTCATAGAAACACATACACAGAAATAAACTCAGAAACACATACACAGGAATAAACTCATAGAAACACATACACAGCAATACACTCACAGAAACACATGCACCGGAATAAACTCACAGAAACACACAATATGGAATACACTCACATGAACTCATACACAGGAGTACACTCACAGTAACAAATACACAGGAATAAACTCAGAGAAGCACAAAATATGGAAATCACTCGCAGAAACACATACACTGGAATTAACTCATAGAAACACATACACAGGAATACACTCACAGAAACACATACACAGGAATAAACTCACAGAAACACATACGCAGGAATAAACTCATAGAAACACATACACAGGAATAAACTCACAGAAACACTTACACAGAAATAAACTCAGAAACACATACACAGGAATAAACTCATAGAAACATATATACAGGAATACATTCAAACAAACACATACACAGGAATACACTCACAGAAACACATACAGGAATACACTCACAGAAACACATACACAGGAATAAACTCACAGAAACACATAGACAGGAATACACTCACTGAAACAAATACACAGGAATAAACTCACAGAAACACGTATACAGGAATACACTCACAGAAACACATACACAGGAATAAACTCACAGGAACACATATACAGGAATAAACTCATAGAAACACATACACAGGAATACACTCACAGAAACACATACACAGGAATAAACACACAGAAACACATATGCAGGAATACACTCACTGAAACACATACACAGGAGTAAACTCACAGAAACACATATGCACAAATGCACTCACTGAAACACATACACAGGAGTAAACTCACAGAAACTCATATACAGGAATACACTCACAGAAGCACATACACAGGAATAAACTCACAGAAACACGTATACAGGAATACACTCACAGAAACACATACACAGGAATAAACTCACAGGAACACATATACAGGAATAAACTCATAGAAACACATACACAGGAATACACTCACAGAAACACATACACAGGAATAAACTCACAGAAACACATATGCAGGAATACACTCACTGAAACACATACACAGGAGTAAACTCACAGAAACACATATGCACAAATGCACTCACTGAAACACATACACAGGAGTAAACTCACAGAAACTCATATACAGGAATACACTCACAGAAGCACATACACAGGAATAAACTCACAGAAACACATAGACAGGAATACACTCACTGAAACAAATACACAGGAATAAACTCACAGAAACACGTATACAGGAATACACTCACAGAAAAACATACACAGGAATAAACTCACAGGAACACATATACAGGAATAAACTCATAGAAACACATGCACAAGAATACAATCACAGAAACACATACACAGGAATAAACACAGAAACACATACACAGGAATAAACTCATAGAAACACATACACAGGAATACACCCACAGAAACACATACACAGAAATAAACTCAGAAACACATACACAGGAATAAACTCATAGAAACACATACACAGGAATAAACTCACAGAAACACATAGACAGGAATACACTCACTGAAACAAATACACAGGAATAAACTCACAGAAACATGTATACGGGAATACACTCACAGAAACACATACACAGGAATAAACTCACAGAAACTCATAGACAGGAATACACTCACTGAAACAAATACACAGGAATAAACTCACAGAAACACGTATATAGGAATACACTCACAGAAACACATACACAGGAATAAACTCACAGGAACACATATACAGGTATAAACTCACAGAAACACATACACAGGAATAAACTCATTGAAACACATACACAGGAATACACTGACAGAAGCACATACACAAAAATAAACTCAGAAACACATACACAGGAATAAACTCATAGAAACACATACACAGGAATACACTCACAGAAACACATTAACAGGAATACACTCACAGAAACACATACACAGAAATGAACTCAGAAACATACACAGGAATAAACTCATAGAAACACATACACAGGAATACACTCACAGAAACACATTAACAGGAATACACTCACAGAAACACATACACAGAAATGAACTCAGAAACACATACACAGGAATAAACTCATAGAAATACATACACAGGAATACACTCACAGAAACACATACACAGGAATAAACTCACAGAAACACATACACAGGAATACACTCACAGAAACACATACACAAAAATAAACTCACAGAAACACATAAACAGAAATAAACTCTGAAACACATACACAGGAATAAACTGATAGAAACTCATACACAGGAATACACTCACAGATACGCATACACAGGAATACACTAACAGAAACACATACACAGGATTAAACTCATAGAAACAGATACACAGGAATAAACTCATAGAAACACATATACAGGAATAAACTCAAAGAAACACATACACAGAAATAAGCTCAGAAACACATACACAGGAATAAACTCATAGAAACACATACGCAGCAATACATTAACAGAAACACATGCACCGGAATAAACTCACAGAAACACACAATATGGAATACACTCACATAAACTCATTCACAGGAGTACACTCACAGTAACACATACACAGGAATAAACTCACAGAAACACACAATATGGAAATCACTCACAGAAACACATACACTGGAATTAACTCATAGAAACACATAAACAGGAATACACTCACAGAAACACATACACAGGAATAAACTCACAGAAACACATACGCAGGAATAAACTCATAGAAACACATACACAGGAATAAACTCACAGAAACACATACACAGGAATACACCCACAGAAACACATACACAGAAATAAACTCAGAAACACATACACAGGAATAAACTCATAGAAACACATACACAGGAATAAACTCACAGAAACACATAGACAGGAATACACTCACTGAAACAAATACACAGGAATAAACTCACAGAAACACGTATACGGGAATACACTCACAGAAACACATACACAGGAATAAACTCATAGAAACACATACACAGGAATACACTCACAGAAACACATACACAGGAATAAACTCACAGAAACACATACACAGGAATACACTCACAGAAACACATACACAGAAATAAACTCACAGAAACACAAAAACAGAAATAAACTCTGAAACACATACACAGGAATAAACTGATAGAAACTCATACACAGGAATACACTCACAGATACGCATACACAGGAATACACTAACAGAAACACATACACAGGATTAAACTCATAGAAACAGATACACAGGAATAAACTCATAGAAACACATATACAGGAATAAACTCACAGAAACACATACATAGAAATAAGCTCAGAAACACATACACAGGAATAAACTCATAGAAACACATACGCAGCAAGACATTAACAGAAACACATGCACCGGAATAAACTCACAGAAACACACAATATGGAATACACTCACATAAACTCATTCACAGGAGTACACTCACAGTAACACATACACAGGAATAAACTCACAAAAACACACAATATGGAAATCACTCACAGAAACACATACACTGGAATTAACTCATAGAAACACAAAACAGGAATACACTCACAGAAACACATACACAGGAATAAACTCACAGAAACACATACGCAGGAATAAACTCATAGAAACACATACACAGGAATAAACTCACAGAAACACATACACAGAAATAAACTCAGAAACACATACACAGGAATAAACTCATAGAAACACATATACAGGAATACATTCAAACAAACACATACACAGGAATACACTCACAGAAATACATACACAGGAATAAACTCATAGAAACACATACACAGAAATAAACTCAGAAACACATACACAGGAATAAACTCATAGAAACACATACACAGCAATACACTCACAGAAACACATGCACCGGAATAAACTCACAGAAACACACAATATGGAATACACTCACATGAACTCATACACAGGAGTACACTCACAGTAACAAATACACAGGAATAAACTCAGAGAAGCACAAAATATGGAAATCACTCGCAGAAACACATACACTGGAATTAACTCATAGAAACACATACACAGGAATACACTCACAGAAACACATACACAGGAATAAACTCACAGAAACACATACGCAGGAATAAACTCATAGAAACACATACACAGGAATAAACTCACAGAAACACTTACACAGAAATAAACTCAGAAACACATACACAGGAATAAACTCATAGAAACATATATACAGGAATACATTCAAACAAACACATACACAGGAATACACTCACAGAAACACATACAGGAATACACTCACAGAAACACATACACAGGAATAAACTCACAGAAACACATAGACAGGAATACACTCACTGAAACAAATACACAGGAATAAACTCACAGAAACACGTATACAGGAATACACTCACAGAAACACATACACAGGAATAAACTCACAGGAACACATATACAGGAATAAACTCATAGAAACACATACACAGGAATACACTCACAGAAACACATACACAGGAATAAACACACAGAAACACATATGCAGGAATACACTCACTGAAACACATACACAGGAGTAAACTCACAGAAACACATATGCACAAATGCACTCACTGAAACACATACACAGGAGTAAACTCACAGAAACTCATATACAGGAATACACTCACAGAAGCACATACACAGGAATAAACTCACAGAAACACGTATACAGGAATACACTCACAGAAACACATACACAGGAATAAACTCACAGGAACACATATACAGGAATAAACTCATAGAAACACATACACAGGAATACACTCACAGAAACACATACACAGGAATAAACTCACAGAAACACATATGCAGGAATACACTCACTGAAACACATACACAGGAGTAAACTCACAGAAACACATATGCACAAATGCACTCACTGAAACACATACACAGGAGTAAACTCACAGAAACTCATATACAGGAATACACTCACAGAAGCACATACACAGGAATAAACTCACAGAAACACATAGACAGGAATACACTCACTGAAACAAATACACAGGAATAAACTCACAGAAACACGTATACAGGAATACACTCACAGAAAAACATACACAGGAATAAACTCACAGGAACACATATACAGGAATAAACTCATAGAAACACATGCACAAGAATACAATCACAGAAACACATACACAGGAATAAACACAGAAACACATACACAGGAATAAACTCATAGAAACACATACACAGGAATACACCCACAGAAACACATACACAGAAATAAACTCAGAAACACATACACAGGAATAAACTCATAGAAACACATACACAGGAATAAACTCACAGAAACACATAGACAGGAATACACTCACTGAAACAAATACACAGGAATAAACTCACAGAAACATGTATACGGGAATACACTCACAGAAACACATACACAGGAATAAACTCACAGAAACTCATAGACAGGAATACACTCACTGAAACAAATACACAGGAATAAACTCACAGAAACACGTATATAGGAATACACTCACAGAAACACATACACAGGAATAAACTCACAGGAACACATATACAGGTATAAACTCACAGAAACACATACACAGGAATAAACTCATTGAAACACATACACAGGAATACACTGACAGAAGCACATACACAAAAATAAACTCAGAAACACATACACAGGAATAAACTCATAGAAACACATACACAGGAATACACTCACAGAAACACATTAACAGGAATACACTCACAGAAACACATACACAGAAATGAACTCAGAAACATACACAGGAATAAACTCATAGAAACACATACACAGGAATACACTCACAGAAACACATTAACAGGAATACACTCACAGAAACACATACACAGAAATGAACTCAGAAACACATACACAGGAATAAACTCATAGAAATACATACACAGGAATACACTCACAGAAACACATACACAGGAATAAACTCACAGAAACACATACACAGGAATACACTCACAGAAACACATACACAAAAATAAACTCACAGAAACACATAAACAGAAATAAACTCTGAAACACATACACAGGAATAAACTGATAGAAACTCATACACAGGAATACACTCACAGATACGCATACACAGGAATACACTAACAGAAACACATACACAGGATTAAACTCATAGAAACAGATACACAGGAATAAACTCATAGAAACACATATACAGGAATAAACTCAAAGAAACACATACACAGAAATAAGCTCAGAAACACATACACAGGAATAAACTCATAGAAACACATACGCAGCAATACATTAACAGAAACACATGCACCGGAATAAACTCACAGAAACACACAATATGGAATACACTCACATAAACTCATTCACAGGAGTACACTCACAGTAACACATACACAGGAATAAACTCACAGAAACACACAATATGGAAATCACTCACAGAAACACATACACTGGAATTAACTCATAGAAACACATAAACAGGAATACACTCACAGAAACACATACACAGGAATAAACTCACAGAAACACATACGCAGGAATAAACTCATAGAAACACATACACAGGAATAAACTCACAGAAACACATACACAGAAATAAACTCAGAAACAGATACACAGGAATAAACTCATAGAAACACATATACAGGAATACATTCAAACAAACACATACACAGGAATACACTCACAGAAATACATACACAGGAATAAACTCATAGAAACACATACACAGAAATAAACTCAGAAACACATACACAGGAATAAACTCATAGAAACACATACACAGCAACACACTCACAGAAACACATGCACCGGAATAAACTCACAGAAGCACACAATATGGAATACACTCACATGAACTCATACACAGGAGTACACTCACAGTAACAAATACACAGGAATAAACTCACAGAAACACACAATATGGAAATCACTCACAGAAACACATACACTGGAATTAACTCATAGAAACACATACACAGGAATACACTCACAGAAACACATACACAGGAATAAACTCACAGAAACACATACGCAGGAATATACTCATAGAAACACATACACAGGAATAAACTCACAGGAACACATATACAGGAATAAACTCATAGAAACACATACACAGGAATACACTCACAGAAACACATACACAGGAATAAACTCATAGAAACACATATGCAGGAATACACTCACTGAAACACATACACAGGAGTAAACTCACAGAAAAACATATGCAGAAATACACTCACTGAAACACATACACAGGAGTAAACTCACAGAAACTCATATACAGGAATACACTCACAGAAGCACATACACTGGAATAAACTCACAGAAACACTCACACAGGAATACACTCACAGAAAAGCATGCACAGAAATAAACTGAGAAGCATATACACAGGAATAATCTCAGAGAAACACATATACAGGAATACACTCAAACAAACACATACACAGGAATACACTCACAGAAATACATACAGGAATAGACTAACAGAAACACATACACAGGAATAAACTCACAGAAACACATAGACCGGAATACACTCACTGAAACAAATACACAGGAATAAACTCACAGAAACACGTATACAGGAATACACTCACAGAAACACATACACAGGAATAAACTCACAGGAACACATATACAGGAATAAACTCATAGAAACACATACACAGGAATACACTCACAGAAACACATACACAGGAATAAACTCATAGAAACACATACACAGGAATACACCCACAGAAACACATATAGAGGAATACACTCAAACAAACACATACACAGGAATACACTCACAGAAACTCATAGACAGGAATACACTCACTGAAACAAATACACAGGAATAAACTCACAGAAACACGTATACAGGAATACACTCACAGAAACACATACACAGGAATAAACTCACAGGAACACATATACAGGTATAAACTCATAGAAACACATACACAGGAATACACTCACAGAAACACATACACAGGAATAAACTCAGAAACACATACACAGGAATAAACTCATAGAAACACATACACAGGAATACACCCACAGAAACACATACACAGAAATAAACTCAGAAACACATACACAGGAATAAACTCATAGAAACACATATACAGGAATACACTCACAGAAACACATACACAGGAATAAACTCAGAAACACATACACAGTAATAAACTCAGAAACACATACACAGGAATAAACTCATAGAAACACATATACAGGAATACATTCAAACAAACACATACACAGGAATACACTCACAGAAATACATACACAGGAATAAACTCATAGAAACACATATACAGAAATAAACTCAGAAACACATACACAGGAATAAACTCATAGAAACACATACACAGCAATACACTCACAGAAACACATGCACCGGAATAAACTCACAGAAACACACAATATGGAATACACTCACATGAACTCATACACAGGAGTACACTCACAGTAACAAATACACAGGAATAAACTCACAGAAACACAAAATATGGAAATCACTCGCAGAAACACATACACTGGAATTAACTCATAGAAACACATACACAGGAATACACTCACAGAAACACATACACAGGAATAAACTCACAGAAACACATACGCAGGAATAAACTCATAGAAACACATACACAGGAATAAACTCACAGAAACACTTACACAGAAATAAACTCAGAAACACATACACAGGAATAAACTCATAGAAACATATATACAGGAATACATTCAAACAAACACATAGACAGGAATACACTCGCAGAAACACATACAGGAATACACTCACAGAAACACATACACAGGAATAAACTCACAGAAACACATAGACAGGAATACACTCACTGAAACAAATACACAGGAATAAACTCACAGAAACACGTATACAGGAATACACTCACAGAAACACATACACAGTAATAAACTCACAGGAACACATGTACAGGAATAAACTCAAAGAAACACATACACAGGAATACACTCACAGAAACACATACACAGGAATAAACTCATAGAAACACATATGCAGGAATACACTCACTGAAACACATACACAGGAGTAAACTCACAGAAACACATATGCAGAAATGCACTCACTGAAACACATACACAGGAGTAAACTCACAGAAACTCATATACAGGAATACACTCACAGAAGCACATACACTGGAATAAACTCAAAGAAACACTCACACAGGAATACACTCAGAGAAAAGCATGCACAGAAATAAACTGAGAAGCACATACACAGGAATAAACTCACAGAAACACATAGTCAGGAATACACTCACTGAAACAAATACACAGGAATAAACTCACAGAAACACGTATACAGGAATACACTCACAGAAACACATACACAGGAATAAACTCACAGGAACACATATACAGGAATAAACTCATAGAAACACATGCACAAGAATACAATCACAGAAACACATACACAGGAATAAACACAGAAACACATACACAGGAATAAACTCATAGAAACACATACACAGGAATACACCCACAGAAACACATACACAGAAATAAACTCAGAAAAACATACACAGGAATAAACTCATAGAAACACATACACAGGAATAAACTCACAGAAACACATAGACAGGAATACACTCACTGAAACAAATACACAGGAATAAACTCACAGAAACACGTATACGGGAATACACTCACAGAAACACATACACAGGAATAAACTCACAGAAACTCATAGACAGGAATACACTCACTGAAACAAATACACAGGAATAAACTCACAGAAACACGTATATAGGAATACACTCACAGAAACACATACACAGGAATAAACTCACAGGAACACATATACAGGTATAAACTCACAGAAACACATACACAGGAATAAACTCATTGAAACACATACACAGGAATACACTCACAGAAGCACATACACAAAAATAAACTCAGAAACACATACACAGGAATAAACTCATAGAAACACATACACAGGAATACACTCACAGAAACACATTAACAGGAATACACTCACAGAAACACATACACAGAAATGAACTCAGAAACATACACAGGAATAAACTCATAGAAACACATACACAGGAATACACTCACAGAAACACATACACAGGAATAAACTCACAGAAACACATACACAGGAATAGACTCACAGAAACACATACACAGAAATAAACTCACAGAAACACATAAACAGAAATAAACTCTGAAACACATACACAGGAATAAACTGATAGAAACTCATACACAGGAATACACTCACAGATACGCATACACAGGAATACACTAACAGAAACACAGACACAGGATTAAACTCATAGAAACAGATACACAGGAATAAACTCATAGAAACACATATACAGGAATAAACTCACAGAAACACATACACAGAAATAAGCTCAGAAACACATACACAGGAATAAACTCATAGAAACACATACGCAGCAATACATTAACAGAAACACATGCACCGGAATAAACTCACAGAAACACACAATATGGAATACACTCACATAAACTCATTCACAGGAGTACACTCACAGTAACACATACACAGGAATAAACTCACAGAAACACACAATATGGAAATCACTCACAGAAACACATACACTGGAATTAACTCATAGAAACACATAAACAGGAATACACTCACAGAAACACATACACAGGAATAAGCTCACAGAAACACATACGCAGGAATAAACTCATAGAAACACATACACAGGAATAAACTCACAGAAACACATACACAGAAATAAACTCAGAAACACATACACAGGAATAAACTCATAGAAACACATATACAGGAATACATTCAAACAAACACATACACAGGAATACACTCACAGAAATACATACACAGGAATAAACTCATAGAAACACATACACAGAAATAAACTCAGAAACACATACACAGGAATAAACTCATAGAAACACATACACAGCAATACACTCACAGAAACACATGCACCGGAATAAACTCACAGAAACACACAATATGGAATACACTCACATGAACTCATACACAGGAGTACCCTCACAGTAACAAATACACAGAAATAAACTCACAGAAACACACAATATGGAAATCACTCACAGAAACACATACACTGGAATTAACTCTTAGAAACACATACACAGGAATACACTCACAGAAACACATACACAGGAATAAACTCACAGGAACACATACGCAGGAATAAACTCATAGAAACACATACACAGGAATAAACTCACAGAAACACATACACAGAAATAAACTCAGAAACACATACACAGGAATAAACTCATAGAAACATATATACAGGAATACATTCAAACAAACACATACACAGGAATACACTCACAGAAACACACACAGGAATACACTCACAGAAACACATACACAGGAATAAACTCACAGAAACACATAGACAGGAATACACTCACTGAAACAAATACACAGGAATAAACTCACAGAAACACGTATACAGGAATACACTCACAGAAACACATACACAGGAATAAACTCACAGGAACACATACACAGGAATAAACTCATAGAAACACATACACAGGAATACACTCACAGAAACACATACACAGGAATAAACTCATAGAAACACATATGCAGGAACACACTCACTGAAACACATACACAGGAGCAAAATCACAGAAACTCATATACAGGAATACACTCACAGAAATACATACACAGGAATAAACTCATAGAAACACATATACAGAAATAAACTCAGAAACACATACACAGGAATAAACTCATAGAAACACATACACAGCAATACACTCACAGAAACACATGCACCGGAATAAACTCACAGAAACACACAATATGGAATACACTCACATGAACTCATACACAGGAGTACACTCACAGTAACAAATACACAGGAATAAACTCACAGAAACACAAAATATGGAAATCACTCGCAGAAACACATACACTGGAATTAACTCATAGAAACACATACACAGGAATACACTCACAGAAACACATACACAGGAATAAACTCACAGAAACACATACGCAGGAATAAACTCATAGAAACACATACACAGGAATAAACTCACAGAAACACTTACACAGAAATAAACTCAGAAACACATACACAGGAATAAACCCATAGAAACATATATACAGGAATACATTCAAACAAACACATACACAGGAATACACTCACAGAAACACACACAGGAATACACTCACAGAAACACATACACAGGAATAAACTCACAGAAACACATAGACAGGAATACACTCACTGAAACAAATACACAGGAATAAACTCACAGAAACACGTATACAGGAATACACTCACAGAAACACATACACAGGAATAAACTCACAGGAACACATATACAGGAATAAACTCATAGAAACACATACACAGGAATACACCCACAGAAACACATACACAGGAATAAACTCATAGAAACACATATGCAGGAATACACTCACTGAAACACATACACAGGAGTAACCTCACAGAAACACATATGCAGAAATGCACTCACAGAAGCACATACACTGGAATAAACTTAAAGAAACACTCACACAGGAATACACTCAGAGAAAAGCATGCACAGAAATAAACTGAGAAGCACATACACAGGAATAAACTCACAGAAACACATAGACAGGAATAAACTCACTGAAACAAATACACAGGAATAAACTCACAGAAACACGTATACAGGAATACACTCACAGAAACACATACACAGGAATAAACTCACAGGAACACATATACAGGAATAAACTCATAGAAACACATGCACAAGAATACAATCACAGAAACACATACACAGGAATAAACACAGAAACACATACACAGGAATAAACTCATAGAAACAAATACACAGGAATACACCCACAGAAACACATACACAGAAATAAACTCAGAAACACATACACAGGAATAAACTCATAGAAACACATACACAGGAATAAACTCACAGAAACACATAGACAGGAATACACTTACTGAAACAAATACACAGGAATAAACTCACAGAAACACGTATACGGGAATACACTCACAGAAACACATACACAGGAATAAACTCACAGAAACTCATAGACAGGAATACACTCACTGAAACAAATACACAGGAATAAACTCACAGAAACACGTATATAGGAATACACTCACAGAAACACATACACAGGAATAAACTCACAGGAACACATATACAGGTATAAACTCACAGAAACACATACACAGGAATAAACTCATTGAAACACATACACAGGAATACACTCACAGAAGCACATACACAAAAATAAACTCAGAAACACATACACAGGAATAAACTCATAGAAACACATACACAGGAATACACTCACAGAAACACATTAACAGGAATACACTCACAGAAACACATACACAGAAATGAACTCAGAAACATACACAGGAATAAACTCATAGAAACACATACACAGGAATACACTCACAGAAACACATACACAGGAATAAACTCACAGAAACACATACACAGGAATAGACTCACAGAAACACATTCACAGAAATAAACTCACAGAAACACATAAACAGAAATAAACTCTGAAACACATACACAGGAATAAACTGATAGAAACTCATACACAGGAATACACACACAGATACGCATACACAGGAATACACTAACAGAAACACATACACAGGATTAAACTCATAGAAACAGATACACAGGAATAAACTCATAGAAACACATATACAGGAATAAACTCACAGAAACACATACACAGAAATAAGCTCAGAAACACATACACAGGAATAAACTCATAGAAACACATACGCAGCAATACATTAACAGAAACACATGCACCGGAATAAACTCACAGAAACACACAATATGGAATACACTCACATAAACTCATTCACAGGAGTACACTCACAGTAACACATACACAGGAATAAACTCACAGAAACACACAATATGGAAATCACTCACAGAAACACATACACTGGAATTAACTCAGAGAAACACATAAACAGGAATACACTCACAGAAACACATACACAGGAATAAACTCACAGAAACACATACGCAGGAATAAACTCATAGAAACACATACACAGGAATAAACTCACAGAAACACATACACAGAAATAAACTCAGAAACACATACACAGGAATAAACTCATAGAAACACATATACAGGAATACATTCAAACAAACACATACACAGGAATACACTCACAGAAATACATACACAGGAATAAACTCATAGAAACACATACACAGAAATAAACTCAGAAACACATACACAGGAATAAACTCATAGAAACACATACACAGCAATACACTCACAGAAACACATGCACCGGAATAAAATCACAGAAACACACAATATGGAATACACTCAAATGAACTCATACACAGGAGTACCCTCACAGTAACAAATACACAGAAATAAACTCACAGAAACACACAATATGGAAATCACTCACAGAAACACATACACTGGAATTAACTCTTAGAAACACATACACAGGAATACACTCACAGAAACACATACACAGGAATAAACTCACAGAAACACATACGCAGGAATAAACTCATAGAAACACATACACAGGAATAAACTCACAGAAACACATACACAGAAATAAACTCAGAAACACATACACAGGAATAAACTCATAGAAACATATATACAGGAATACATTCAAACAAACACATACACAGGAATACACTCACAGAAACACACACAGGAATACACTCACAGAAACACATACACAGGAATAAACTCACAGAAACACATAGACAGGAATACACTCACTGAAACAAATACACAGGAATAAACTCACAGAAACACATACACAGGAATACACTCACAGAAACACATACACAGGAATAAACTCATAGAAACACATATGCAGTAATACACTCACTGAAACACATACACAGGAGTAAACTCACAGAAACACATATGCAGAAATACACTCACTGAAACACATACACAGGAGTAAACTCACAGAAACTCATATACAGGAATACACTCACAGAAGCACATACACTGGAATAAACTCACAGAAACACTCACACAGGAATACACCTTGAGAAAAGCATGCACAGAAATAAACTGAGAAGCACATACACAGGAATAAACTCAGAGAAACACATATACAGGAATACACTCAAACAAACACATACACAGGAATACACTCACAGAAATACATACAGGAATACACTAACAGAAACACATACACAGGAATAAACTCACAGAAACACATAGACCGGAATACACTCACTGAAACAAATACACAGGAATAAACTCACAGAAACACGTATACAGGAATACACTCACAGAAACACATACACAGGAATAAACTCACATGAACACATATACAGGAATAAACTCATAGAAACACATACACAGGAATACACTCACAGAAACATATACACAGGAATAAACTCATAGATACACATACACAGGAATACACCCACAGAAACACATACACAGAAATAATCTCAGAAACACATACACAGGAGTAAACTCAGAAACACATACACAGGAATAAACTCATCGAAACACATACACAGGAATACACCCACAGAAGCACATACACAGAAATAAACTCAGAAACACATACACAGGAATAAACTCATAGAAACACATATACAGGAATACACTCAAACAAACACATACACAGGAATACACTCACAGAAATACATACAGGAACACACTAACAGAAACACATACACAGGAATAAACTCACAGAAACTCATAGATAGGAATACACTCACTGAAACAAATACACAGGAATAAACTCACAGAAACACGTATACAGGAATACACTCACAGAAACACATACACAGGAATAAACTCACAGGAACACATATACAGGTATAAACTCATAGAAACACATACACAGGAATACACTCACAGAAACACATACACAGGAATAAACTCAGAAACACATACACAGGAATAAACTCATAGAAACACATACACAGGAATACACCCACAGAAACACATACACAGAAATAAACTCAGAAACACATACACAGGAATAAACTCATAGAAACACAAATACAGGAATACACTCACAGAAACACATACACAGGAATAAACTCACAGAAACACATATGCAGGAATACACTCACTGAAACACATACACAGGAGTAGACTCACAGAAACTCATACACAGGAATACACTCACAGAAGCACATACACTGGAATAAACTCACAGAAACACTCACACAGGAATACACTCACAGAAAAGCATGCACAGAAATAAACTGAGATGCACATACACAGGAATAAACTCATAGAAACACATATACAGGAATACACTCAAACAAACAGATACACAGGAATACACACAGAAATACATACAGGAATACACTAACAGAAACACATACACAGGAATAAACTCACAGAAACACATAGACAGGAATACACTCACTGAAACAAATACACAGGAATAAACTCACAGAAACACGTATACAGGAATACACTCACAGAAACACATACACAGGAATAAACTCACAGGAACACATATACAGGAATAAACTCATAGAAACACATGCACAAGAATACAATCACAGAAACACATACACAGGAATAAACACAGAAACACATACACAGGAATAAACTCATAGAAACACATACACAGGAATAAACACACAGAAACACTTACACAGAAATAAACTCAGAAACACATACACAGGAATAAACTCATAGAAACATATATACAGGAATACATTCAAACAAACACATACACAGGAATACACTCACAGAAACACATACAGGAATACACTCACAGAAACACATACACAGGAATAAACTCACAGAAACACATAGACAGGAATACACTCACTGAAACAAATACACAGGAATAAACTCACAGAAACATGTATACAGGAATACACTCACAGAAACACATACACAGGAATAAACTCACAGGAACACATATACAGGAATAAACTCATAGAAACACATACACAGGAATACACTCACAGAAACACATACACAGGAATAAACTCATAGAAACACATATGCAGGAATACACTCACTGAAACACATACACAGGAGTAAACTCACAGAAACACATATGCAGAAATGCACTCACTGAAACACATACACAGGAGTAAACTCACAGAAACTCAAATACAGGAATACACTCACAGAAGCACATACACTGGAATAAACTCAAAGAAACACTCACACAGGAATACACTCAGAGAAAAGCACGCACAGAAATAAACTGAGAAGCACATACACAGGAATAAACTCACAGAAACACATAGACAGGAATACACTCACTGAAACAAATACACAGGAATAAACTCACAGAAACACGTATACAGGAATACACTCACAGAAACACATACACAGGAATAAACTCACAGGAACACATATACAGGAATAAACTCATAGAAACACATGCACAAGAATACAATCACAGAAACACATACACAGGAATAAACACAGAAACACATACACAGGAATAAACTCATAGAAACACATACACAGGAATACACCCACAGAAACACATACACAGAAATAAACTCAGAAACACATACACAGGAATAAACTCATAGAAACACATACACAGGAATAAACTCACAGAAACACATAGACAGGAATACACTCACTGAAACAAATACACAGGAATAAACTCACAGAAACACGTATACGGGAATACACTCACAGAAACACATACACAGGAATAAACTCACAGAAACTCATAGACAGGAATACACTCACTGAAACAAATACACAGGAATAAACTCACAGAAACACGTATATAGGAATACACTCACAGAAACACATACACAGGAATAAACTCACAGGAACACATATACAGGTATAAACTCACAGAAACACATACACAGGAATAAACTCATTGAAACACATACACAGGAATACACTCACAGAAGCACATACACAAAAATAAACTCAGAAACACATACACAGGAATAAACTCATAGAAACACATACACAGGAATACACTCACAGAAACACATTAACAGGAATACACACTGAAACACATACACAGAAATGAACTCAGAAACATACACAGGAATAAACTCATAGAAACACATACACAGGAATACACTCACAGAAACACATACACAGGAATAAACTCACAGAAACACATACACAGGAATAGACTCACAGAAACACATACACAGAAATAAACTCACAGAAACACATAAACAGAAATAAACTCTGAAACACATACACAGGAATAAACTGATAGAAACTCATACACAGGAATACACTCACAGATACGCATACACAGGAATACACTAACAGAAACACATACACAGGATTAAACTCATAGAAACAGATACACAGGAATAAACTCATAGAAACACATATACAGGAATAAACTCACAGAAACACATACACAGAAATAAGCTCAGAAACACATACACAGGAATAAACTCATAGAAACACATAAGCAGCAATACATTAACAGAAACACATGCACCGGAATAAACTCACAGAAACACACAATATGGAAATCACTCACAGAAACACATACACTGGAATTAAATCTTAGAACCACATACACAGGAATACACTCACAGAAACACATACACAGGAATAAACTCACAGAAACACATACGCAGGAATAAACTCATAGAAACACATACACAGGAATAAACTCACAGAAACACATAGACCGGAATACACTCACTGAAACAAATACACAGGAATAAACTCACAGAAACACGTATACAGGAATACACTCACAGAAACACATACACAGGAATAAACTCACATGAACACATATACAGGAATAAACTCATAGAAACACATACACAGGAATACACTCACAGAAACATATACACAGGAATAAACTCATAGATACACATACACAGGAATACACCCACAGAAACACATACACAGAAATAATCTCAGAAACACATACACAGGAATAAACTCAGAAACACATATACAGGAATAAACTCATAGAAACACATACACAGGAATACACCCACAGAAACACATACACAGAAATAAACTCAGAAACACATACACAGGAATAAACTCATAGAAACACATATACAGGAATACACTCAAACAAACACATACACAGGAATACACTCACAGAAATACATACAGGAACACACTAACAGAAACACATACACAGGAATAAACTCACAGAAACTCATAGACAGGAATACACTCACTGAAACAAATACACAGGAATAAACTCACAGAAACACGTATACAGGAATACACTCACAGAAACACATACACAGGAATAAACTCACAGGAACACATATACAGGTATAAACTCATAGAAACACATACACAGGAATACACTCACAGAAACACATACACAGGAATAAACTCAGAAACACATACACAGGAATAAACTCATAGAAACACATACACAGGAATACACCCACAGAAACACATACACAGAAATAAACTCAGAAACACATACACAGGAATAAACTCATAGAAACACAAATACAGGAATACACTCACAGAAACACATACACAGGAATAAACTCACAGAAACACATATGCAGGAATACACTCACTGAAACACATACACAGGAGTAGACTCACAGAAACTCATACACAGGAATACACTCACAGAAGCACATACACTGGAATAAACTCACAGAAACACTCACACAGGAATACACTCACAGAAAAGCATGCACAGAAATAAACTGAGATGCACATACACAGGAATAAACTCATAGAAACACATATACAGGAATACACTCAAACAAACAGATACACAGGAATACACACAGAAATACATACAGGAATACACTAACAGAAACACATACACAGGAATAAACTCACAGAAACACATAGACAGGAATACACTCACTGAAGCAAATACACAGGAATAAACTCACAGAAACACGTATACAGGAATACACTCACAGAAACACATACACAGGAATAAACTCACAGGAACACATATACAGGAATAAACTCATAGAAACACATGCACAAGAATACAATCACAGAAACACATACACAGGAATAAACACAGAAACACATACACAGGAATAAACTCATAGAAACACATACACAGGAATAAACTCACAGAAACACTTACACAGAAATAAACTCAGAAACACATACACAGGAATAAACTCATAGAAACATATATACAGGAATACATTCAAACAAACACATACACAGGAATACACTCACAGAAACACATACAGGAATACACTCACAGAAACACATACACAGGAATAAACTCACAGAAACACATAGACAGGAATACACTCACTGAAACAAATACACAGGAATAAACTCACAGAAACACGTATACAGGAATACACTCACAGAAACACATACACAGGAATAAACTCACAGGAACACATATACAGGAATAAACTCATAGAAACACATACACAGGAATACACTCACAGAAACACATACACAGGAATAAACTCATAGAAACACATATGCAGGAATACACTCACTGAAACACATACACAGGAGTAAACTCACAGAAACACATATGCAGAAATGCACTCACTGAAACACATACACAGGAGTAAACTCACAGAAACTCAAATACAGGAATACACTCACAGAAGCACATACACTGGAATAAACTCAAAGAAACACTCACACAGGAATACACTCAGAGAAAAGCACGCACAGAAATAAACTGAGAAGCACATACACAGGAATAAACTCACAGAAACACATAGACAGGAATACACTCACTGAAACAAATACACAGGAATAAACTCACAGAAACACGTATACAGGAATACACTCACAGAAACACATACACAGGAATAAACTCACAGGAACACATATACAGGAATAAACTCATAGAAACACATGCACAAGAATACAATCACAGAAACACATACACAGGAATAAACACAGAAACACATACACAGGAATAAACTCATAGAAACACATACACAGGAATACACCCACAGAAACACATACACAGAAATAAACTCAGAAACACATACACAGGAATAAACTCATAGAAACACATACACAGGAATAAACTCACAGAAACACATAGACAGGAATACACTCACTGAAACAAATACACAGGAATAAACTCACAGAAACACGTATACGGGAATACACTCACAGAAACACATACACAGGAATAAACTCACAGAAACTCATAGACAGGAATACACTCACTGAAACAAATACACAGGAATAAACTCACAGAAACACGTATATAGGAATACACTCACAGAAACACATACACAGGAATAAACTCACAGGAACACATATACAGGTATAAACTCACAGAAACACATACACAGGAATAAACTCATTGAAACACATACACAGGAATACACTCACAGAAGCACATTCACAAAAATAAACTCAGAAACACATACACAGGAATAAACTCATAGAAACACATACACAGGAATACACTCACAGAAACACATTAACAGGAATACACACAGAAACACATACACAGAAATGAACTCAGAAACATACACAGGAATAAACTCATAGAAACACATACACAGGAATACACTCACAGAAACACATACACAGGAATAAACTCACAGAAACACATACACAGAAATAAACTCACAGAAACACATAAACAGAAATAAACTCTGAAAC
The DNA here is from genome assembly GCF_017639515.1 of Carcharodon carcharias. Lineage (NCBI taxonomy): Eukaryota > Metazoa > Chordata > Chondrichthyes > Lamniformes > Lamnidae > Carcharodon > Carcharodon carcharias. Next base: position 1,243,883 of record NW_024470676.1, read on the forward strand.
ACATACACATTAATAAACTGATAGAAACTCATACACAGGAATACACTCACAGATAAGCATACACAGGAATACACTAACAGAAACACATACACAGGATTAAACTCATAGAAACAGATACACAGGAATAAACTCATAGAAACACATATACAGGAATAAACTCACAGAAACACATACACAGAAATAAGCTCAGAAACACATACACAGGAATAAACTCATAGAAACACATACGCAGCAATACATTAACAGAAACACATGCACCGGAATAAACTCACAGAAACACACAATATGGAATACACTCACATAAACTCATTCACAGGAGTACACTCACAGTAACACATACACAGGAATAAACTCACAGAAACACACAATATGGAAATCACTCACAGAAACACATACACTGGAATTAACTCATAGAAACACATAAACAGGAATACACTCACAGAAACACATACACAGGAATAAACTCACAGAAACACATACGCAGGAATATACTCATAGAAACACATACGCAGGAATAAACTCACAGAAACACATACACAGAAATAAACTCAGAAACAGATACACAGGAATAAACTCATAGAAACACATACACAGGAATAAACTCACAGAAACACATAGACCGGAATACACTCACTGAAACAAATACACAGGAATAAACTCACAGAAACACGTATACAGGAATACACTCACAGAAACACATACACAGGAATAAACTCACATGAACACATATACAGGAATAAACTCATAGAAACACATACACAGGAATACACTCACAGAAACATATACACAGGAATAAAGTCATAGATACACATACACAGGAATACACCCACAGAAACACATACACAGAAATAATCTCAGAAACACATACACAGGAGTAAACTCAGAAACACATACACAGGAATAAACTCATCGAAACACATACACAGGAATACACCCACAGAAGCACATACACAGAAATAAACTCAGAAACACATACACAGGAATAAACTCATAGAAACACATATACAGGAATACACTCAAACAAACACATACACAGGAATACACTCACAGAAATACATACAGGAACACACTAACAGAAACACATACACAGGAATAAACTCACAGAAACTCATAGATAGGAATACACTCACTGAAACAAATACACAGGAATAAACTCACAGAAACACGTATACAGGAATACACTCACAGAAACACATACACAGTAATAAACTCACAGGAACACATATACAGGTATAAACTCATAGAAACACATACACAGGAATACACTCACAGAAACACATACACAGGAATAAACTCAGAAACACATACACAGGAATAAACTCATAGAAACACATACACAGGAATACACCCACAGAAACACATACACAGAAATAAACTCAGAAACACATACACAGGAATAAACTCATAGAAACACAAATACAGGAATACACTCACAGAAACACATACACAGGAATAAACTCACAGAAACACATATGCAGGAATACACTCACTGAAACACATACACAGGAGTAGACTCACAGAAACTCATACACAGGAATACACTCACAGAAGCACATACACTGGAATAAACTCACAGAAACACTCACACAGGAATACACTCACAGAAAAGCATGCACAGAAATAAACTGAGATGCACATACACAGGAATAAACTCATAGAAACACATATACAGGAATACACTCAAACAAACAGATACACAGGAATACACACAGAAATACATACAGGAATACACTAACAGAAACACATACACAGGAATAAACTCACAGAAACACATAGACAGGAATACACTCACTGAAACAAATACACAGGAATAAACTCACAGAAACACGTATACAGGAATACACTCACAGAAACACATACACAGGAATAAACTCACAGGAACACATATACAGGAATAAACTCATAGAAACACATGCACAAGAATACAATCACAGAAACACATACACAGGAATAAACACAGAAACACATACACAGGAATAAACTCATAGAAACACATACACAGGAATAAACTCACAGAAACACTTACACAGAAATAAACTCAGAAACACATACACAGGAATAAACTCATAGAAACATATATACAGGAATACATTCAAACAAACACATACACAGGAATACACTCACAGAAACACATACAGGAATACACTCACAGAAACACATACACAGGAATAAACTCACAGAAACACATAGACAGGAATACACTCACTGAAACAAATACACAGGAATAAACTCACAGAAACATGTATACAGGAATACACTCACAGAAACACATACACAGGAATAAACTCACAGGAACACATATACAGGAATAAACTCATAGAAACACATACACAGGAATACACTCACAGAAACACATACACAGGAATAAACTCATAGAAACACATATGCAGGAATACACTCACTGAAACACATACACAGGAGTAAACTCACAGAAACACATATGCAGAAATGCACTCACTGAAACACATACACAGGAGTAAACTCACAGAAACTCAAATACAGGAATACACTCACAGAAGCACATACACTGGAATAAACTCAAAGAAACACTCACACAGGAATACACTCAGAGAAAAGCACGCACAGAAATAAACTGAGAAGCACATACACAGGAATAAACTCACAGAAACACATAGACAGGAATACACTCACTGAAACAAATACACAGGAATAAACTCACAGAAACACGTATACAGGAATACACTCACAGAAACACATACACAGGAATAAACTCACAGGAACACATATACAGGAATAAACTCATAGAAACACATGCACAAGAATACAATCACAGAAACACATACACAGGAATAAACACAGAAACACATACACAGGAATAAACTCATAGAAACACATACACAGGAATACACCCACAGAAACACATACACAGAAATAAACTCAGAAACACATACACAGGAATAAACTCATAGAAACACATACACAGGAATAAACTCACAGAAACACATAGACAGGAATACACTCACTGAAACAAATACACAGGAATAAACTCACAGAAACACGTATACGGGAATACACTCACAGAAACACATACACAGGAATAAACTCACAGAAACTCATAGACAGGAATACACTCACTGAAACAAATACACAGGAATAAACTCACAGAAACACGTATATAGGAATACACTCACAGAAACACATACACAGGAATAAACTCACAGGAACACATATACAGGTATAAACTCACAGAAACACATACACAGGAATAAACTCATTGAAACACATACACAGGAATACACTCACAGAAGCACATACACAAAAATAAACTCAGAAACACATACACAGGAATAAACTCATAGAAACACATACACAGGAATACACTCACAGAAACACATTAACAGGAATACACACAGAAACACATACACAGAAATGAACTCAGAAACATACACAGGAATAAACTCATAGAAACACATACACAGGAATACACTCACAGAAACACATACACAGGAATAAACTCACAGAAACACATACACAGGAATAGACTCACAGAAACACATACACAGAAATAAACTCACAGAAACACATAAACAGAAATAAACTCTGAAACACATACACAGGAATAAACTGATAGAAACTCATACACAGGAATACACTCACAGATACGCATACACAGGAATACACTAACAGAAACACATACACAGGATTAAACTCATAGAAACAGATACACAGGAATAAACTCATAGAAACACATATACAGGAATAAACTCACAGAAACACATACACAGAAATAAGCTCAGAAACACATACACAGGAATAAACTCATAGAAACACATAAGCAGCAATACATTAACAGAAACACATGCACCGGAATAAACTCACAGAAACACACAATATGGAAATCACTCACAGAAACACATACACTGGAATTAAATCTTAGAACCACATACACAGGAATACACTCACAGAAACACATACACAGGAATAAACTCACAGAAACACATACGCAGGAATAAACTCATAGAAACACATACACAGGAATAAACTCACAGAAACACATAGACCGGAATACACTCACTGAAACAAATACACAGGAATAAACTCACAGAAACACGTATACAGGAATACACTCACAGAAACACATACACAGGAATAAACTCACATGAACACATATACAGGAATAAACTCATAGAAACACATACACAGGAATACACTCACAGAAACATATACACAGGAATAAACTCATAGATACACATACACAGGAATACACCCACAGAAACACATACACAGAAATAATCTCAGAAACACATACACAGGAATAAACTCAGAAACACATATACAGGAATAAACTCATAGAAACACATACACAGGAATACACCCACAGAAACACATACACAGAAATAAACTCAGAAACACATACACAGGAATAAACTCATAGAAACACATATACAGGAATACACTCAAACAAACACATACACAGGAATACACTCACAGAAATACATACAGGAACACACTAACAGAAACACATACACAGGAATAAACTCACAGAAACTCATAGACAGGAATACACTCACTGAAACAAATACACAGGAATAAACTCACAGAAACACGTATACAGGAATACACTCACAGAAACACATACACAGGAATAAACTCACAGGAACACATATACAGGTATAAACTCATAGAAACACATACACAGGAATACACTCACAGAAACACATACACAGGAATAAACTCAGAAACACATACACAGGAATAAACTCATAGAAACACATACACAGGAATACACCCACAGAAACACATACACAGAAATAAACTCAGAAACACATACACAGGAATAAACTCATAGAAACACAAATACAGGAATACACTCACAGAAACACATACACAGGAATAAACTCACAGAAACACATATGCAGGAATACACTCACTGAAACACATACACAGGAGTAGACTCACAGAAACTCATACACAGGAATACACTCACAGAAGCACATACACTGGAATAAACTCACAGAAACACTCACACAGGAATACACTCACAGAAAAGCATGCACAGAAATAAACTGAGATGCACATACACAGGAATAAACTCATAGAAACACATATACAGGAATACACTCAAACAAACAGATACACAGGAATACACACAGAAATACATACAGGAATACACTAACAGAAACACATACACAGGAATAAACTCACAGAAACACATAGACAGGAATACACTCACTGAAGCAAATACACAGGAATAAACTCACAGAAACACGTATACAGGAATACACTCACAGAAACACATACACAGGAATAAACTCACAGGAACACATATACAGGAATAAACTCATAGAAACACATGCACAAGAATACAATCACAGAAACACATACACAGGAATAAACACAGAAACACATACACAGGAATAAACTCATAGAAACACATACACAGGAATAAACTCACAGAAACACTTACACAGAAATAAACTCAGAAACACATACACAGGAATAAACTCATAGAAACATATATACAGGAATACATTCAAACAAACACATACACAGGAATACACTCACAGAAACACATACAGGAATACACTCACAGAAACACATACACAGGAATAAACTCACAGAAACACATAGACAGGAATACACTCACTGAAACAAATACACAGGAATAAACTCACAGAAACACGTATACAGGAATACACTCACAGAAACACATACACAGGAATAAACTCACAGGAACACATATACAGGAATAAACTCATAGAAACACATACACAGGAATACACTCACAGAAACACATACACAGGAATAAACTCATAGAAACACATATGCAGGAATACACTCACTGAAACACATACACAGGAGTAAACTCACAGAAACACATATGCAGAAATGCACTCACTGAAACACATACACAGGAGTAAACTCACAGAAACTCAAATACAGGAATACACTCACAGAAGCACATACACTGGAATAAACTCAAAGAAACACTCACACAGGAATACACTCAGAGAAAAGCACGCACAGAAATAAACTGAGAAGCACATACACAGGAATAAACTCACAGAAACACATAGACAGGAATACACTCACTGAAACAAATACACAGGAATAAACTCACAGAAACACGTATACAGGAATACACTCACAGAAACACATACACAGGAATAAACTCACAGGAACACATATACAGGAATAAACTCATAGAAACACATGCACAAGAATACAATCACAGAAACACATACACAGGAATAAACACAGAAACACATACACAGGAATAAACTCATAGAAACACATACACAGGAATACACCCACAGAAACACATACACAGAAATAAACTCAGAAACACATACACAGGAATAAACTCATAGAAACACATACACAGGAATAAACTCACAGAAACACATAGACAGGAATACACTCACTGAAACAAATACACAGGAATAAACTCACAGAAACACGTATACGGGAATACACTCACAGAAACACATACACAGGAATAAACTCACAGAAACTCATAGACAGGAATACACTCACTGAAACAAATACACAGGAATAAACTCACAGAAACACGTATATAGGAATACACTCACAGAAACACATACACAGGAATAAACTCACAGGAACACATATACAGGTATAAACTCACAGAAACACATACACAGGAATAAACTCATTGAAACACATACACAGGAATACACTCACAGAAGCACATTCACAAAAATAAACTCAGAAACACATACACAGGAATAAACTCATAGAAACACATACACAGGAATACACTCACAGAAACACATTAACAGGAATACACACAGAAACACATACACAGAAATGAACTCAGAAACATACACAGGAATAAACTCATAGAAACACATACACAGGAATACACTCACAGAAACACATACACAGGAATAAACTCACAGAAACACATACACAGAAATAAACTCACAGAAACACATAAACAGAAATAAACTCTGAAACACATACACATTAATAAACTGATAGAAACTCATACACAGGAATACACTCACAGATAAGCATACACAGGAATACACTAACAGAAACACATACACAGGATTAAACTCATAGAAACAGATACACAGGAATAAACTCATAGAAACACATATACAGGAATAAACTCACAGAAACACATACACAGAAATAAGCTCAGAAACACATACACAGGAATAAACTCATAGAAACACATACGCAGCAATACATTAACAGAAACACATGCACCGGAATAAACTCACAGAAACACACAATATGGAATACACTCACATAAACTCATACACAGGAGTACACTCACAGTAACACATACACAGGAATAAACTCACAGAAACACACAATATGGAAATCACTCACAGAAACACATACACTGGAATTAACTCAGAGAAACACATAAACAGGAATACACTCACAGAAACACATACACAGGAATAAACTCACAGAAACACATACGCAGGAATAAACTCATAGAAACACATACACAGGAATAAACTCACAGAAACACATACACAGAAATAAACTCAGAAACAGATACACAGGAATAAACTCATAGAAACACATATACAGGAATACATTCAAACAAACACATACACAGGAATACACTCACAGAAATACATACACAGGAATAAACTCATAGAAACACATACACAGAAATAAACTCAGAAACACATACACAGGAATAAACTCATAGAAACACATACACAGCAATACACTCACAGAAACACATGCACCGGAATAAACTCACAGAAACACACAATATGGAATACACTCACATGAACTCATACACTGGAATTAACTCTTAGAAACACATACACAGGAATACACTCACAGAAACACATACACAGGAATAAACTCACAGAAACACATACGCAGGAATAAACTCATAGAAACACATACACAGGAATAAACTCACAGAAACACATACACAGAAATAAACTCAGAAACACATACACAGGAATAAACTCACAGAAACATATATACAGGAATACATTCAAACAAACACATACACAGGAATACACTCACAGAAACACACACAGGAATACACTCACAGAAACACATACACAGGAATAAACTCACAGAAACACATAGACAGGAATACACTCACTGAAACAAATACACAGGAATAAACTCACAGAAACACGTATACAGGAATACACTCACAGAAACACATACACAGGAATAAACTCACAGGAACACATATACAGGAATAAACTCATAGAAACACATACACAGGAATACACTCACAGAAACACATACACAGGAATAAACTCATAGAAACACATATGCAGGAATACACTCACTGAAACACATACACAGGAGTAAACTCACAGAAACACATATGCAGAAATACACTCACTGAAACACATACACAGGAGTAAACTCACAGAAACTCATATACAGGAATACACTCACAGAAGCACATACACTGGAATAAACTCACAGAAACACTCACACAGGAATACACCTTGAGAAAAGCATGCACAGAAATAAACTGAGAAGCACATACACAGGAATAAACTCAGAGAAACACATATACAGGAATACACTCAAACAAACACATACACAGGAATACACTCACAGAAATACATACAGGAATACACTAACAGAAACACATACACAGGAATAAACTCACAGAAACACATAGACCGGAATACACTCACTGAAACAAATACACAGGAATAAACTCACAGAAACACGTATACAGGAATACACTCACAGAAACACATACACAGGAATAAACTCACAGGAACACATATACAGGAATAAACTCATAGAAACACATACACAGGAATACACTCACAGAAACACATACACAGGAATAAACTCATAGATACACATACACAGGAATACACCCACAGAAACACATACACAGAAATAATCTCAGAAACACATACACAGGAATAAACTCAGAAACACATACACAGGAATAAACTCATAGAAACACATACACAGGAATACACCCACAGAAACACATACACAGAAATAAACTCAGAAACACATACACAGGAATAAACTCATAGAAACACATATACAGGAATACACTCAAAGAAACACATACACAGGAATACACTCACAGAAATACATACAGGAACACACTAACAGAAAGACATACACAGGAATAAACTCACAGAAACTCATAGACAGGAATACACTCACTGAAACAAATACACAGGAATAAACTCACAGAAACACGTATACAGGAATACACTCACAGAAACACATACACAGGAATAAACTCACAGGAACACATATACAGGTATAAACTCATAGAAACACATACACAGGAATACACTCACAGAAACACATACACAGGAATAAACTCAGAAACACATACACAGGAATAAACTCATAGAAACACATACACAGGAATACACCCAGAGAAACACATACACAGAAATAAACTCAGAAACACATACACAGGAATAAACTCATAGAAACACAAATACAGGAATACACTCACAGAAACACATACACAGGAATAAACTCACAGAAACACATATGCAGGAATACACTCACTGAAACACATACACAGGAGTAAACTCACAGAAACTCATACACAGGAATACACTCACAGAAGCACATACACTGGAATAAACTCACAGAAACACTCACACAGGAATACACTCACAGAAAAGCATGCACAGAAATAAACTGAGATGCACATACACAGGAATAAACTCATAGAAACACATATACAGGAATACACTCAAACAAACACATACACAGGAATACACTCACAGAAATACATACAGGAATACACTAACAGAAACACATACACAGGAATAAACTCACAGAAACACATAGACAGGAATACACTCACTGAAACAAATACACAGGAATAAACTCACAGAAACACGTATACAGGAATACACTCACAGAAACACATACACAAGAATAAACTCACAGGAACACATATACAGGAATAAACTCATAGAAACACATGCACAAGAATACAATCACAGAAACACATACACAGGAATAAACACAGAAACACATACACAGGAATAAACTCATAGAAACACATACACAGGAATGCACCCACAGAAACACATACACAGAAATAAACTCAGAAACACATACACAGGAATAAACTCATAGAAACACATACACAGGAATAAACTCACAGAAACACATAGACAGGAATACACTCACTGAAACAAATACACAGGAATAAACTCACAGGAACACGTATACGGGAATACACTCACAGAAACACATACACAGGAATAAACTCACAGAAACTCATAGACAGGAATACACTCACTGAAACAAATACACAGGAATAAACTCACAGAAACACGTATACAGGAATACACTCACAGAAACACATACACAGGAATAAACTCACAGGAACACATATACAGGAATAAACTCATAGAAACACATACACAGGAATACACTCACAGAAACACATACACAGGAATAAACTCAGAAACACATACACAGGAATAAACTCATAGAAACACATACACAGGAATACACCCACAGAAACACATACACAGAAATAAACTCAGAAACACATACACAGGAATAAACTCATAGAAACACATATACAGGAATACACTCACAGAAACACATACACAGGAATAAACTCACAGAAACACATATGCAGGAATACACTCACTGAAACACATACACAGGAGTAAACTCACAGAAACTCATATACAGGAATACACTCACAGAAGCACATACACTGGAATAAACTCACAGAAACACTCACACAGGAATACACTCACAGAAAAGCATGCACAGAAATAAACTGAGATGCACATACACAGGAATAAACTCATAGAAACACATATACAGGAATACACTCAAACAAACACATACACAGGAATACACTCACAGAAATACATACAGGAATACACTAACAGAAACACATACACAGGAATAAACTCACAGAAACACATAGACAGGAATACACTCACTGAAACAAATACACAGGAATAAACTCAGAGAAACACGTATACAGGAATACACTCACAGAAACACATACACAAGAATAAACTCACAGGAACACATATACAGGAATAAACTCATAGAAACACATGCACAAGAATACAATCACAGAAACACATACACAGGAATAAACACAGAAACACATACACAGGAATAAACTCATAGAAACACATACACAGGAATGCACCCACAGAAACACATACACAGAAATAAACTCAGAAACACATACACAGGAATAAACTCATAGAAACACATACACAGGAATAAACTCACAGGAACACATATACAGGTATAAACTCATAGAAACACATACACAGGAATACACTCACAGAAACACATACACAGGAATAAACTCAGAAACACATACACAGGAATAAACTCATAGAAACACATACACAGGAATACACCCAGAGAAACACATACACAGAAATAAACTCAGAAACACATACACAGGAATAAACTCATAGAAACACAAATACAGGAATACACTCACAGAAACACATACACAGGAATAAACTCACAGAAACACATATGCAGGAATACACTCACTGAAACACATACACAGGAGTAAACTCACAGAAACTCATACACAGGAATACACTCACAGAAGCACATACACTGGAATAAACTCACAGAAACACTCACACAGGAATACACTCACAGAAAAGCATGCACAGAAATAAACTGAGATGCACATACACAGGAATAAACTCATAGAAACACATATACAGGAATACACTCAAACAAACACATACACAGGAATACACTCACAGAAATACATACAGGAATACACTAACAGAAACACATACACAGGAATAAACTCACAGAAACACATAGACAGGAATACACTCACTGAAACAAATACACAGGAATAAACTCACAGAAACACGTATACAGGAATACACTCACAGAAACACATACACAAGAATAAACTCACAGGAACACATATACAGGAATAAACTCATAGAAACACATGCACAAGAATACAATCACAGAAACACATACACAGGAATAAACACAGAAACACATACACAGGAATAAACTCATAGAAACACATACACAGGAATGCACCCACAGAAACACATACACAGAAATAAACTCAGAAACACATACACAGGAATAAACTCATAGAAACACATACACAGGAATAAACTCACAGAAACACATAGACAGGAATACACTCACTGAAACAAATACACAGGAATAAACTCACAGGAACACGTATACGGGAATACACTCACAGAAACACATACACAGGAATAAACTCACAGAAACTCATAGACAGGAATACACTCACTGAAACAAATACACAGGAATAAACTCACAGAAACACGTATACAGGAATACACTCACAGAAACACATACACAGGAATAAACTCACAGGAACACATATACAGGAATAAACTCATAGAAACACATACACAGGAATACACTCACAGAAACACATACACAGGAATAAACTCAGAAACACATACACAGGAATAAACTCATAGAAACACATACACAGGAATACACCCACAGAAACACATACACAGAAATAAACTCAGAAACACATACACAGGAATAAACTCATAGAAACACATATACAGGAATACACTCACAGAAACACATACACAGGAATAAACTCACAGAAACACATATGCAGGAATACACTCACTGAAACACATACACAGGAGTAAACTCACAGAAACTCATATACAGGAATACACTCACAGAAGCACATACACTGGAATAAACTCACAGAAACACTCACACAGGAATACACTCACAGAAAAGCATGCACAGAAATAAACTGAGATGCACATACACAGGAATAAACTCATAGAAACACATATACAGGAATACACTCAAACAAACACATACACAGGAATACACTCACAGAAATACATACAGGAATACACTAACAGAAACACATACACAGGAATAAACTCACAGAAACACATAGACAGGAATACACTCACTGAAACAAATACACAGGAATAAACTCAGAGAAACACGTATACAGGAATACACTCACAGAAACACATACACAAGAATAAACTCACAGGAACACATATACAGGAATAAACTCATAGAAACACATGCACAAGAATACAATCACAGAAACACATACACAGGAATAAACACAGAAACACATACACAGGAATAAACTCATAGAAACACATACACAGGAATGCACCCACAGAAACACATACACAGAAATAAACTCAGAAACACATACACAGGAATAAACTCATAGAAACACATACACAGGAATAAACTCACAGAAACACATAGACAGGAATACACTCACTGAAACAAATACACAGGAATAAACTCACAGGAACACGTATACGGGAATACACTCACAGAAACACATACACAGGAATAAACTCACAGAAACTCATAGACAGGAATACACTCACTGAAACAAATACACAGGAATAAACTCACAGAAACACGTATACAGGAATACACTCACAGAAACACATACACAGGAATAAACTCACAGGAACACATATACAGGAATAAACTCATAGAAACACATACACAGGAATACACTCACAGAAACACATACACAGGAATAAACTCAGAAACACATACACAGGAATAAACTCATAGAAACACATACACAGGAATACACCCACAGAAACACATACACAGAAATACACTCACTGAAACACATACACAGGAGTAAACTCACAGAAACTCATATACAGGAATACACTCACAGAAGCACATACACTGGAATAAACTCACAGAAACACTCACACAGGAATACACTCACAGAAAAGCATGCACAGAAATAAACTGAGAAACACATATACAGGAATAAACTCATAGAAACACATATACAGGAATACACTCAAACAAACACATACACAGGAATACACTCACAGAAATACATACAGCAATACACTAACAGAAACACATACAGAGGAATAAACTCACAGAAACACATAGACAGGAATACACTCACTGAAACAAATACACAGGAATAAACTCACAGAAACACGTATACAGGAATACACTCACAGAAACACATACACAGGAATAAACTCACAGGAACACATATACAGGAATAAACTCATAGAAACACATACACAGGAATACACTCACAGAAACACATACACAGGAATAAACTCAGAAACACATACACAGGAATAAACTCATAGAAACACATACACAGGAATACACCCTCAGAAACACATACACAGAAATAAACTCAGAAACACATACACAGGAATAAACTCATAGAAACACATATACAGGAATACACTCACAGAAACACATACACAGGAATAAACTCACAGAAACACATATGCAGGAATACACTCACTGAAACACATACACAGGAGTAAACTCACAGAAACACATATACAGGAATACACTCACAGAAGCACATACACTGGAATAAACTCACAGAAACACTCACACAGGAATACTCTCACAGAAAAGCATGCACAGAAATAAACTGAGAAACACATACACAGGAATAAACTCATAGAAACACGTATACAGGAATACACTCAAACACATACACAGGAATACACTCACAGAAATACATACAGGAACACACTAACAGAAACACATACACAGGAATAAACTCACAGAAACACATAGACAGGAATACACTCACTGAAACAAATACACAGGAATAAACTCACAGAAACACGTATACAGGAATACACTCACAGAAACACATACACAGGAATAAACTCACAGGAACACATATACAGGAATAAACTCATAGAAACACATACACAGGAATACACTCACAGAAACACATACACAGGAATAAACTCAGAAACACATACACAGGAATAAACTCATAGAAACACATACACAGGAATACACCCACAGAAACACATACACAGAAATAAACTCAGAAACACATACACAGGAATAAACTCATAGAAACACATATACAGGAATACACTCACAGAAACACATACACAGGAATAAACTCACAGAAACACATATGCAGGAATACACTCACTGAAACACATACACAGGAGTAAACTCACAGAAACTCATATACAGGAATACACTCACAGAAGCACATACACTGGAATAAACTCACAGAAACACTCACACAGGAATACACTCACAGAAAAGCATGCACAGAAATAAACTGAGAAACACATGCACAGGAATAAACTCATAGAAACACATATACTGGAATACACTCAAACAAACACATACACAGGAATACACTCACAGAAATACATACAGGAATACACTAACAGAAACACATGCACAGGAATAAACTCACAGAAACACATAGACAGGAATACACACACTGAAACAAATACACAGGAATAACCTCACAGAAACACGTATACTGGAATACACTCACAGAAACTCATACACAGGACCAAACTCACAGGAACACATATACAGGAATAAACTCATAGAAACACATACACAGGAATAAACTCAGAAACACATACACAGGAATAAACTCATAGAAACACATACACAGGAATACACCCACAGAAACACATACACAGAAATAAACTCATAGAAACACATATACAGGAATACACTCACAGAAACACATACACAGGAATAAACTCACAGAAGCACATATGCAGGAATACACTCACTGAAACACATACACAGGAGTAAACTCACAGAAACTCATATACAGGAATACACTCACAGAAGCACATACACTGGAATTAACTCACAGAAACACTCACACAGGAATACACGCACAGAAAAGCATGCACAGAAATAAACTGAGAAACACATACACAGGAATAAACTCATAGAAACACATACACAGGAATACACTCACAGAAACACATACACAGGAATATACTCACGGAAACACATACACAGGAATACACTCACAGTAACACTTACACAGGAATAAACTCACAGAAACACATACACAGGAATACCCTCACAGAAACACATACACAGGAATAAACTCACAGAAACACATATGCAGGAATACACTCACAGAAACACATATACAGGAATAAACTCACAGAAACACATATACTGGAATAAACCCATAGAAACACATATACACAGAAATACACAAACACACTCACAGAAACACTTACAGAAATACTAAATGCACACACACAAATACATACACAGAAACATACACACATTCTCACACACCCGCATGCACACACACACACACACACACACACACTCACAGACAAATACTCACAGAAATACACACACAGAAACATACACACATTCTCACACACGCGCGCACTCACACACACACACTCAGACAAATACTCACAGAAATACACACACAGCAACATACACACATTCTTACACATGAACGTGTGTACACACACACACACACAGACAAATACTCACAGAAATACACACAGAAACATATACACACATACACACAGAGACACACGCATGTGCATGTGCACTCATACACACGCACATGCACACAAACGCATACAAACAAACACACTCAGAAATACACACACACACACTCTCTCACAGAAGCACTTACAGAAACACACTCACAGAAATACACACACGCATCCACACACACACTCACTCCCCCACCCCCAACACACTCTTACAGAAACACACTCACAGAAATACAGAAATACGCACACATACAAACATTCACTCCCACACACAAACACCCATTCACAGAAACACTCACAGAAATATACACCCAGAAATATACACACACACCACACACTCACAGAAACACACTCACAGAAATACAGACACACATACACACACACACACACACACACACACACATACAAACACTCAGTCTCACACACAAACACACACACACACACACACACAGAAACACTCACAGAAATACACACCCAGAAAGATACACACACAACACACACTCACAGAAACACACTCACAGAAATACACACACAGAAATACAAAATAGAAACACAAGGCGCACTCACTCCCACACACACACTCACAGAAATACACATACAGAAACACACACACACACACACAGAAACATACACACGCTCTCACAGAAACATACTCACAGAAATACACACACAGAAACATACACACACACATAAACACTCACACAAAAACACACACACTCACAGAAATACACACCCAGAAACATGCACACACTCACCCCCCCCCCCCCCACACACACACACACACTCACACACAGAAACATACTCACAGAAATACACACACAGAAATACACATACACTCACTCCCACTCATACACACACACACACACACAGAAACACACACAGAAATACACAACAGAAACACATAGGCACACTCACTCCCACACACACACACTCACAGAAATACACACACAAAGAAACACACTCAGAAACACACATACACAGAAACATATAAACGCTCTCACAGAAACATGCTCACAGAAACACACACACAGAAACATACACACACACATATAAACACTCACTCTCACACCCAAACACACACACTCACAGAAATACACACCCAGAAACATGCACACACTCCCACACACACACACTCACTCCCACACACACACACAGAAACACACTCACAGAAATACACACACAGAAACACACACGCACACTCACTCCCACACACACACACACACACAAAGAAACATACTCACAGAAATAAACAGACTGAAACATGCACACACTCCCACACACACACACACACACAAACACACACACTCACTCCCACACACACACAGAAACACACTCACAGAATTACACACACAGAAACACACATGCACACTCACTCCCACACACACACAAACACACTCACAGAAGTACACACACAGAAACACACACGCACACTCACTCCCACACACACACACACACACACACACAAAGAAACACACTCACAGAAATAGACAGAAACATGCACACACTCCCACAAACACACAGAAACACACACAGAAATACACACACAGAAACACACACACACACTCCCACACACGCACACACACAAACACAATCACAGAAATACACATACAGAAGTACACATACACTCACTCCCCCCCCCCCACACACACACACAGAAACAGACTCACAGAAATACACAACAGAAACACACAGGCACACTCACTCCCACACACACACACACAAAGAAACACACTCACAGAAATACACACACAGAAACACACACACATACTCACTCCCAACCACACACACAGACACACAAACACAATCATAGAAATACACACTGAGAAACACACATACACTCACTCCCACTCTCTCTCTCTCTCACACACACACACACACAAAAACACACACACAAACACACTCAGAAATACACACACAGAAACACGCATGCACACTCACTGCCACCCACACAAATACAATCACAGAAATACACACACAGAAACACACAGGAACCCGTCCCCACCAGTACTGTACCAGTGTTATACAGTGACAGAACTGTCCCCACCAGTACTGTACCCCAGTGTTACACAGGGTCAGACCCAACCCCACCAGTACTGTACCCATGTTATACAGTGACAGATCTGTTCCTACCAGTACTATACACCAGTGTTATACAGTGACATACCCGTCCCCACCAGTACTGTACCCATGTTATACTGTGACAGATCTGTCCCTATCAGTACTATACCCCAGTGTTATACAGTGACATACCCGTCCCCAACAGTACTGTACCTCAGTGTTATACAGTGACAGACCTGTCCCCACCAGTACTGTTCCCCACTGTTATACCTTGACAGCCAAGTCCATTCCAGTACCGTACCCCAATGTTATACAGTGACAGACCTGTACCCACCAGTGTTGTACCCCAGTGTTATACAGTGACAGACCTGTCCATGCCAGTACTGTACCCCAGTGTTTTACAGTGACAGAGCTATGCCCACCAATACTGTTCCCCAGTGTTATACAGTGACAGACCTGCCACCACCCGTACCCCAGTGTCAGACAGTGACAGACCCGTCACCACCAACACTGTGCCCCAGTGTGCTACAGTGACAGAGCTGTCCCCACCAGTACTGTACCCCAGTGCTATACAGTGACAGACCTGTCCCCACCAGTACTGTACCCCAGTGTTATACAGTGACAGACCTGTCCCCACCAGTACTGTACCCCAGTGTTATACAGTGACAGACCTGTCCCCACCAGTACTGTACCCCAGTGTTATACAGTGACAGACCTGTCCCCACCAGTACTGTACCCCAGTTCTATACAGTGACAGACCTGTCCCCACCAGTACTGTACCCCAGTGCTATACAGTGACAGACCTGTCCCCACCAGTACTGTACCCCAGTGTTATACAGTTTCAGACCTGTCCCCACCAGTACTGTACCCCAGTGTTATACAGTGACAGACCTGTCCCCACCAGCAGTGTACCCCAGTGTTATACAGTGACAGACCTGTCCCCACCAGTACTGTACCCCAGTGTTATATAGTGACAGACCTGTCCCCACCAGCACTGTATCCCAGTGTTATACAGTGACAGACCTATCCCCACCAGCACTGTACCCCAGTGTTACACAGTGACAGACCCGTCCCCACCAGTACTGTACCCCAGTGTTATATAGTGACAGACCTGTCCCCACCAGCACTGTACCCCAGTGTTATACAGTGACAGACCTGTCCCCACCAGCACTGTACCCCAGTGTTATGCAGTGACAGACCTGTCCCCACCAGTACTGTACCCCAGTGTTATATAGTGACAGACCTGTCCCCACCAGCACTGTACCCCAGTGTTATACAGTGACAGACCTGTCCCCACCAGCACTGTACCCCAGTGTTACACAGTGACAGACCCGTCCCCACCAGTACTGTACCCCAGTGTTATATAGTGACAGACCTGTCCCCACCAGCACTGTACCCCAGTGTTATACAGTGACAGACCCATCCCCACCAGTACTGTACCCCAGTGTTACACAGTGACAGACCCGTCCCCACCAGTACTGTACCCCAGTGTTATACAGTGACAGACCCGTCCCCACCAGTACTGTACCCCAGTGTTACACAGTGACAGACCCGTCCCCACCAGTACTGTACCCCAGTGTTATATAGTGACAGACCCATCCCCACCAGTACTGTACCCCAGTGTTACACAGTGACAGACCCGTCCCCACCAGTACTGTACCCCAGTGTTATACAGTGACAGACCCGTCCCCACTAGTACTGTACCCCAGTGTTACACAGTGACAGACCCGTCCCCACCAGTACTGTACCCCAGTGTTACACAGTGACAGACCCGTCCCCACCAGTACTGTACCCCTGTGTTATACAGTGACAGACCTGTCCCCACCAGTACTGTACCCCAGTGTTACAGTGACAGACCCGTCCCCACCAGTACTGTACCCCAGTGTTATACAGTGACAGACACGTCCCCACCAGTACTGTACCCCAGTGTTACACAGTGACACTCCCGTCCCCACCAGTACTGTACCCCAGTGTTATACAGTGACAGACCCGTCCCCACCAGTTCTGTACCCCAGTGTTATACAGTGACAGACCCGTCCCAACCAGTACTGTACCCCAGTGTTATATAGTGACAGACCCGTCCCCACCAGTACTGTACCCCTGTGTTATACAGTGACAGACCTGTCCCCACCTGTACTGTACCCCAGTGTTATACAGTGACAGACCCATCCACACCAGCACACACACAAACACAAACACAAACACACTCACAGAAATACACACACAGAAACACACATACACTCACTCCCCCGCCCACCCCCCCCCCACCCCCCCCCACCCCCCCCCCCCCCCCCCCCCCTCCCCCACACACACACACACACACACACACACACACACACACAAACACAAACACACTCACAGAAATACACACACAGGAACACACATACACACACAGAATCCAGGGTTACCAACGATCCTGCATTTTATAGGGTTGTCCTATATTTTGACAGTTTGCCCTGTGTCCCTTAAAGGTCCTGTCTTCCTAGGGCAGCCTGTGGTGTGACTGATCCAGAGAAGCTCAGTCGAGTGATTGGAGTGGGGCTGCAAGTCCGCCAGTAAAGCCAGAGATATGGCAATGCTGTGACTCCACAAGGCAGCTCGTGCTGTATACACCCCCCCCCCCGCCTCCAACCGTCTGCCCTGCTCGCGGAGTCACCAGCGTGTCCAGCACTCCTCCCATCCCCACAGTCAAAGTGCCTGCCTATTTCATTTCAGAAGAGTTGGCCACGCACACGCAGGGACACATCCAGAGGAGGTGAGGGGCGGGTGGGGGGGGTGGTGGTGGGGAGCACACGATCAGAGACACAGAAACGCACTTGTCAGAGACAGCGGAATGACCAGGTGGCAGCCCCATTTCTCTGCCTCCCCCCACCGGGCACCCACAACCCAGTGGACAAGACGTTGAAATGACACCGCGTGGGCTTGAGCAGGACCCTACCTTCAAGCGATCGGACAACTGCAAAGCTTCATCTCGTCCGAGTGCAGGTGATGTTTGCAGTGATTAAGTGCAGCTACTGGCACAGGCTCACCCAGCCGCACCGGGAGACATTCTTCAACTGAGGCTGTTAGGCAACCTCTGAATTTCCGTCTCTCGAATGTTGCTTCCTGATACTTCAGTGTAATCCAAGCAGGTGTCTGCACGTTGTAAGTACTGAGCTGTAACACAAGAGGGGGGCAGGACAGCGCTGCCCAGTCTGACGTGCAGCAGCGATTGGGCAAAGGTTATCAGACACCAGGAACACGGAGGTGTAATCACACACCTGAAGCCAAAAAAAAAAAGCACGTGGGAGGGAGCAATGCTATTAATCCCCTCACCAGCTACCATCCACCCTGCTCCTCCCCACACACACCAACCCCCGCACCCTCGCCTAACCCTGCAGTTTCCTGATTCCCTGCAAATTTAAGTTTCATGGGTTGGGGGGAGACTTGATCAAACTCACGAGGGGGTTTGGATAGAGTCAATAAGGAGAAAGTGTTTCCAGGGGCAGGAGGGTCGATAACTAGAGGGACACAGATTGACGAACCGGAGGGGGGAGATGAAGAGAATTTGTTTTTGACACAGCGAGTTGCTGTGATCTGGAAGGTGCTGCCTGAAAGGGCGGTGGAAGCAGATTCAATAGGAACTTACAAAAGGGGGGAATTGGATAAACACTTGAAGGAGGAAGGTTTTGCAGGTCTATGGGGGAAAGAGCGGAGGGGGAGAGGGGGGACTAATTGGACAAAGAGCCTTACATTTCTCTAGCACCTATCAACACCTCAGGACGTTCTTTGAAGCCAATGAAGCATGATGGTTGAAGTAACGTATGAAACACAGCAGCCAATTTGTACACAGCAAGCTCCCACAAACCAAAAGGTGATAAGGACCCAGATCATCTGCTTTTATAAGTGATGTTGGTTGAGATATAAATATCGGCTCCAGGACACCGGGGAGAACTTCCCCACCTGCTCTTCTTCCAAATACTGGCCATGCGATCTTTTACACCTGCACGAGAGGGGAGACTCGTTTTAATGTCTCATCCAAAAGACAGTGCAGCTCTCCCTCAGTACTGATCCTCTGACAGTGCAGCACTCCCTCAGTACTGACCCTCTGACAGTGCAGCACTTCCTCAGTACTGATCCTCCGACAGTGCAGCACTCCCTCAGTACTGACCCTCTGACAGTGCAGCACTTCCTCAGTACTGATCCTCCGACAGTGCAGCTCTCCCTCAGTACTAACCCTCCAACAGTGCAGCACTCATCTGTACTGACTTACCGACAGCGCAGCATTCCCTCAGTAGTGACCCTCTGACACTGCAGCACTCCCTCAGACTGATCTTCCGACACTGCAGAACTCCCTCAGTACTGAACGTCCGGAAGTGCAGCACTCCCTCAGTACTGAACCTCCGACTGTGCAGCACTCCCACAATACTGAGCATCCGACACTACAGCACCCCCTCAGTACTGACCCTCCAACCGTGCAGCACTCCCTCAGGACTGACCCTCCAACAGGACAGCACTCCCACAGTACTGACACACCAGCAGTGCAGCAATACCTCAGTACTGACCGTCTGACTGTGCAGCACTCCCTCAGTACCGAACTTCCGTCAGTGCAGAACTCCCTCAGTACTGACCCTCCGACAGTGTAGCGCTCGCTCAGTATTGACCCTCTGACACTGCAGCACTCCCACAATACTGAGCATCCGACACTACTGCACTCCCTCAGTACTGACCCTGCGACAGTGCAGCATTCCCTTATTACTGACCTTCTGACAGTGCAGCACTCCCTCAGTACTAACTTACTACAGTGCAGCACTCCCTCAGTGCTGAACTTGTGACAGTGCAGCACTCCCTCAGTACTGATCATCTGAAACTACAGCAATCCCTCAGTACTGACCCTCCGACAGTGCTGCACTCCCTCAATCCTGACCCTCCGACATTACAGCACTACCTCAGTACTGACCCTCCGACAGTGCAGCACTCCCTTAGTACTCACCTTCCGACAGTGCTGCATCCTTCAGTAATGACCTTCCATCAGTGCAGCACTCCCTCAATCCTGACCCTCCGACAGTACAGCACTATCTCAGTACTGACCCTCCGACAGTGGAGCACTCCCTCAGTACTGACCCTCCGATAGTGCAGCACTCCCTCAGTACTGACTGTCCTACAGTGCAGCACTCCTTCAGCACTGACCCTCCGATAGTGCAGCACTACCTCAGCACTTTCCCTCCGACAGTGAAGCTCTCCCTCAGTCCTGACAGTGCAGCATTCCCTCGGTACTTACCATCCGACAGGGCAGCACTTCCTCAATACAGACCGTCTGACAGTGCAGCATTCCCTCAGTACTGAAACTCCGACAATACAGCAGTCCCTCAGTACTGACCCTCCAACAGTGCAGCAATGCCTCAGTACTGACCCTCTGACAATGCAGCACCCCCTCAGTACTCACACTCTGCCAGTGCAGCACTCCCTCAGTAGAGGCACTCTGACAGTGCAGCACTACCTCAGCACTGTCCCTCCGACAGTGCAGCGCTCCCTCAGCACTGACACTCTGACAGTGCAACACTACCTCAGCACTGTCCCTCCGACAGTGCAGCATTTCCTTAGTACTGACTCACCTCCAGTGCAGCACTCCCTCAGTGCTGACCTTGTGACAATGCGTCACTTCTCAGCACTGACCTATCGAAAGTGCAGCACTCCTTCAGTACTGATCATCCGACAGTACAGCACTCCCTCAATCCAGGTCCTCCGATTTTGCAGCACGTCCTCAGTACTGACCTTCTGACAATGTAGCATCCCCTCAGTCCTGCCCCCCTGACAGTGCAGCACTCCCTCAGTGCTGACCCTCTGACAGTGTAGCACTCCCTCGATACTTACCCTCCGACATTGCAGCACTCCCTCAGTACTGACCATCCGACAGTGCGGCACTCCCTCAGGACTGTTCCTCCCACAGTGCAGCATTCCCTTAGTACTGACACTCCGACAATGCAGCAGTCCCTCAGTACCGACACACTGCCAGTGCAGCACTTCCTCAGTAGAGACACTCTGACAGTGCAGCACTCCCTCGGTACTTACCCTCCGACAGTGCCACACTCCCTCAATCCTGACCCTCCGACAGTACAGCACTACCTCAGTACTGACCCTCCGAGAGTGCAGCACTCCCTCAATACTGACCGTCCGACAGAGCAGCACTACCTCAGGACTGAACTTCCAAAATTGCAGCAGTCCCTCAGTAATGACGCTCCCACGATGCAGCACTGCCTCTGTACTAAACCCTGAGAGTGGAGCACCGCCTCAGAACTGACCCTCCGACAGTTCAGTACTCCCTCAATCCTGATCCTCCAACAGTGCAGCACACCCTCAGGACTGAACGTCCAAAAGTGCAGCACTCCCTCAATCCTGACCCTCCACCAGTGCAGCACTCCCTCAGTACTGAACCTCCGACAGTGCAGCACACCCTTAGTACTGACCCTCCGACAGTGTAACGCTCGCTCAGTATTGACCCTCCGACAGTGCAGCACTCCCACAATACTGAGCATCCGACAGTGCAGCACTCCCTCAGTGCTGACCTTGTGACAGTGCAGTATTCCCTCAGTACTAAACTATCTAAAGTGCAACACTCCCTCAGTACTGATCATCCGACAGTGTAGCACTCCCTCGGTAGTTACCATCCGACAGTGCAGCACTCCCTCAGTACTGATGATTCGACAGTACAGCACTACCACAGTACTGACGCCCCGACAGTGCAGCACCCACTCAGGATTGACTCTCCGACAGTGCGGCACTCCAGCAATACTGAGCATCCGACAGTACAGCACTCCCTCAGTACTGACCCTGCGACAGGGCAGCACTCCCTCAGCACTGACTTACCTACACTGCAGCACTCCCTCAGTGCTGACCTTGTGACAGTGCAGCACTCCCTCAGTACTGACCTATTTAAATTGCAACACTCACTCAGTACTGAACATCTGACAGTAGAGCAATCCCTCAGTACTGACCCACTGACAGTGCTGCACTCCGTCAGTACTGACCTTCCATCAGTGCAGCACTCCCTCAATCCTGACACTCAGATAGTGCAGCTCGCCCTCAGTCCTGACCCTCCGACAGTGTAGTAGTCCCTCGGTACTTACCCTCCGACACTGCAGCACTCCCTCAGTACTGACACTCCGACAGTCCAGCACCCCCTCAGGACTGACGCTCCGATAGTGCAGCAATCCCTCGGTATTGACCCACTGACAGTGCAGCACTCCCTCAGTACTGACCGTCCGACAGGGCAGCACTCCCTCAGTACTGACCATCCGACAGTGCGGCACTCCCTCAGGACGGTTCCTCCCACAGTGCAGCATTCCCTCAGTACTGACACTCCGACAATGCAGCAGTCCCTCAGTACCGACACACTGCCAGTGCAGCACTTCCTCAGTAGAGAAACACTCTGACAGTGCAGCACTCCCTCGGTACTTACCCTCCGACAGTGCCACACTCCCTCAATCCTGACCCTCCGACAGTACAGCACTACCTCAGTACTGACCCTCCGAGAGTGCAGCACTCCCTCAGCACTGACTTACCTACACTGCAGCACGCCCTCAGTGCTGACCTTGTGACAGTGCAGCACTCCCTCAGTACTGACCTATTTAAATTGCAACACTCACTCAGTACTGATCATCTGACAGTAGAGCAATCCCTCAGTACTGACCCACTGACAGTGCTGCACTCCGTCAGTACTGACCTTCCATCAGTGCAGCACTCCCTCAATCCTGAACCTCCGACACTGCAGCACTCCCTCAGTCCTGACACTCCGACAGTTCAGCACCCCCTCAGGACTGACGGTCCGATAGTGCAGCACTCTCTCAGTACTGACCGTCCGACAGTGCAGCACTACCTCAGTACTGACACTCCGACAGTACAGCATTCCTTCAGTCCTGACCCTCCGACAATGCAGCACTCCCTCAGTACTGGCCCTCCAACAGTGCAGCACTCCCTCAGTACTGACCCTCCGACAGTGCAGCTCTCCCTCAGTCCTGACCCTCCGACAGTGTAGCACTCCCTCGGTACTTACCCTCCAACAGTACAGCACTCCCTCAGTCCTGACCATCCGACAATGCGGCACACCCTCAGGACTGTTCCTCCCACAGTGCAGCATTCCCTCAGTACTGACACTCCGAAAATGCAGCACCCCCTCAAAACTGACCCTCCGAATGTGCAGTACTCCCTCAGTACTGACCCTCCGACAGTCCAACGCTCGCTCAGTATTGACCCTCTGACAGTGCAGCACTCCCACAATACTGAGCATCCGACAGTACAGCACTCCCTCAGTACTGACCCTCGTACAGTGCAGCACTCCCTCAGTGCTGACCTTGTGACAGTGCAGTACTCCCTCAGTACTGAACTATCTAAAGTGCAACACTCCCTCAGTACTGATCATCTGACAGTGTAGCACTCCTTCGGTACTTACCATCCGACAGTGCAGCACTCCCTCAGTACTGACGCTCCGACATTGCAGCGCTCCCTCAGTACTGACCCTCTGACAGTGCAGCACTGCCTCACTAGAGACAATCTGACAGTGCAGCACTCCCTCGGTGCTTACACTCCCACAGTGCCGCACTCCCTTGGTACTTAACCTTCGACAGTGTAGCACTCCATCAGTACTGATCCTCCGTCAGTATGGCACACCCTCGGTACTGACCCTCCGACAGTGCAGCACCCTCACAAGACTGACACTCCGAAAGTGCAACACTCCCTCAGTGCTGACCCTCTGACAGTGCAGCATTTCCTTACTACTGACTCATCTACAGTGCAGCACTCCCTCAGTGCTGACCTTGTGACAATGCGTCACTTCTCAGTACTGACCTACCGAAAGTGCCGCACTCCCTCAGTACTGATCATCCGACAGTACAGCACTCCCTCAATCCTGACCAACCGATAGTGCAGCAGATCATCAGTACTGACCCTCCAACAGTGGAGCACTCGCTCAGTACTGACCCTCTGACAGTGGAGCACTCCCTCAGTACTGACCCTCTGACAGTGGAGCACTCCCTCAGTACTGACCCTCTGACAGTGGACCACTCCCTCAGTACTGACCCTCTGACAGTGGAGCAATCCCTCGGTACTTACCCTCCGAGAGTGCAGCCCTCCCTCAGTACTGACCCTCCGACAGTAGAGCAATCCCTCAGTACTGACCCACTGACAGTGCTGCACTCCGTCAGTACTGACCTTCCATCAGTGCAGCACTCCCTCAATCCTGACCCTCCGATAGTGCAGCTCTCCCTCAGTCCTGACCCTCCGACAGTGTAGCACTCCCTCGGTACTTACCCTCCGAGAGTGCAGCACTCCCTCAGTACTGACCCTCCGACAGTGCAGCACTCCCTTAGTACTGACCCTCCGACAGTGCAGCACACCCTAAAGACTGACATTCCGATAGTGCAGCAATCCCTCAGTATTGACCCACCGACAGTGCAGCACTCCCTCAGCACTGACCGTCCGACAGTGCAGCACTCCCTCAGTACTGGCTTTTCGACAGTACAGCATTCCTTCAGCCCTGACCCTCCGACAATGCAGCACTCCCTCAGTACTGGCCCTCTAACAGTGCCGCACTCCCTCAGTACTGACCCTCCGAAACGCAACACTCCCTCAGTACTGACACTCTAACAGTGCAGCCCTCCCTCAATCCTGACCATCCGACAGTGCAGCTCTCCCTCAGTCCTGACCCTCCGACAGTGTAGCACTCCCTCGGTACTTAACCTCCAACAGTGCAGCACTCCCTCAGTGCTGACACTCCGAAAATGCAGCACTCCCTCAGTAATGACCCACCAATGGTTCAGCACTGCCTCAGTACTAACCGGCTGATAATGCAGCAATCCCTCAGTACAGTGCAGCACTTCCTCAGTAGAGACATTCTGACAGTGCAGCACTCCCTCTGTACTTACCCTCCGACAGTGCCGCACTCCCTCGGTACTTACCATCCATCCGATAGAGCAGCACTCCCTCAGTACTGATGATCCGACAGTGCAGCACTCCCTCAGTACTGAACTATCTAAAGTGCAACACTCCCTCAGTACTGATCATCCGACAGTGTAACACTCCCTCGGTACTTACCATCCGACAGTGCAGCACTCCCTCAGTACTGAGCATCCGACAGTACAGCACTCCCTCAGTACTGACCCTCCGACAGTGCAACGTTCGCTCAGTATTGACCCTCCGACAGTGCAGCACTCCCACAATACTGAGCATCCGACAGTGTAGCACACCCTCGGTACTTACCATCCGACAGTGCAGCACTCCCTCAGTACTGCGCATCCCACAGTACAGCACTCCCTCAGTACTGACCCTGCGACAGTGCAGCACTCCCTCAGCACTGATTTACCTACACTGCAGCAATCCCTCAGTGCTGACCTTGTGACAGTGCAGCACTCCCTCAGTACTGACCTATCTAAAGTGCAACACTCACTCAGTACTGATCATCCGACAGTAGAGCTATCCCTAAGTACTGACCCACTGACAGTGCTGCACACCGTCAGTACTGACCTTCCATCCTTGCAGCACTCCCTCAATCCTGACGCTCCGATAGTGCAGCTCTCCCTCAGTCCTCACCCTCCGACAGTGTAGCACTCCCTCGGTACTTACCTGCCAACAGTGCAGCACTCCCTCAGTACTGACCCTACGACAGTGCAGCACTACGCTGTTACTGACATTCTGACAGTGCAGCACTCCCTCAGTACTGACCCTCCGACAGTGCAGCACTCCCTCAGTACTGACCCTCCGACATTGCAGCACTCCCTCCGTACTGACACTCCAACAGTGCAGCACTCCCTCAGTACTGACCCTCCGACAGTGTAGCACTCCGTTAGTACTGAAACTCTGACAGTGCAGCACTCCCTCAGTAGTGACCCTCCAACATTGCAGCACTCCCTCAGTACTGACACTCTGACAGTGCAGCAGTCCCTCAGTACTGACACTCTAACAGTGCAGCACCCCCTCAGTACTGAACCTCCGTCAGTGCAGCACTCCCTCAGTACTGTACCTTCGCAATGCTGCACTCCCTCAGTACTGACCCTCTGACAGTGCAGCACTCCCTCATTACTGTACCTTCGACAATGCAGCATCCCTCAGTACTGACCCTCCGACAGTGCAGCACTCCCTCAGTACAGTACCTTCGTCAATGCCGCACTCCCTCAGTACAGACCCTCCGACAGTTCAGCATTCCCTCAGTACTGTACCTTCGACAATGCCGCACTCCATCACTACAGACCCTCTGACAGTGCAGCAATCCCTCAATACTGACCGTCCGACAGAGCAGCACTACCTCAGGACTGAACTTCCGATATAGCAGCAGTTCCTCAGTAATGACGCTCCCACGATGCAGCACTGCCTCTGTACTAAACCCTGAGAGTGGAGCAGCGCCTCAGAACTGATCCTCCGACAGTTCAGCACTCCCTCAATCCTGACCCTCCAACAGTGCAGCAATCCCTCAGTACTGAACCTCCGACAGTACAGCACTCTCTCAGTACTGACCCTCCTACTGTGCAGCACTCCCTCAGTGCTGACCTTGTGACAGTGCAGTACTCCCTCAGTACTAAGCTATCTAAAGTGGAACACTCCCTCAGCACTGAGGATCCGACAGTACAGCACTACCTCAGTACTGACCCTCCGACAGTACAGCACTCCGTTAGTACTGACATTCCGAAAGTGCAGCCCCCACTCAGGACTGACTCTCCGACAGTGCAGCACTCCCACAATACTGAAAATGCGACAGTACAGCACTCCCGCAGTACTGACCCTGCAACAGTGCAGCACTCCCTCAGCACTGACTTACCTACGCTGCAGCACTCACTCAGTGCTACCTTATGACAGTGCAGCACTCCCTCAGTACTGACCCTTCTAAAGTGCAACACACACTCAGTACTGATCTTCCGACAGTAGAGCAATCCCTCAGTACTGACCCACTGACAGTTCTGCACTCCGTCAGTACTGACCTTCCATCAGTGCAGCACTCCCTCAATCCTGACCCTCCGATAGTGCAGCTCTCCCTCAGTCCTGACCCTCCGGCAGTGTAGCAGTCCCTCGGTACTTACCCTCCGAGAGTTCAGCACTCCCTCAGTACTGACCGTCCGACAGTGCAGCACTCCCTCAGTACTGACACTCTGACAGTGCAGCACTCCCTCAGTACTGACACTCTAACAGTGCAGCACCCCCTCAGTACTGACGCTCCGTCAGTGCAGCACTCCATCAGTACTGTACCGTCGTCAATGCTGCACTCCCTCAGTACAGACCCTCTGACAGTGCAGCACTCCCTGAGTACTGACACTCTAACAGTGCAGCACCCCTCAGTACTGACCCTCCGTCAATGCAGCGCACCCTCACTACTGTACCTTCGACAATGCTGCACTCCCTCAGTACAGACCCTCTGACAGTGCATCAATCCCTCAGTGCTGACCCTCCGACAATGCAGCACTCCATCAATACTGACCCTCCGACAGTGCAGCATTCCCTCAGTACTGTACCTTCAACATTGCAGCGCTCCCTCAATACAGGCCCTCTGACAGTGCAGCAATCCCTCAATACTGACCGTCCGACAGAGCAGCACTACCTCAGGACTGAACTTCCGATATTGCAGCAGTCCCTCAGTAATGACGCTCCCATGATGCAGCACTGCCTCTGTACTAAACCCTGAGAGTGGAGCTGCGCCTCAGAACTGACCCTCCGACAGTTCAGCACTCCCTCAATCCTGATCCTCCAACAGTGCAGCACATCCTCAGGACTGAACGCCCAAAAGTGCAGCACTCCCTCAATTCTGACCATCCAACAGTGCAGCACTCCCACAGTTCTGACCCTCCAACAGTGCAGCAATCCCTCAGTACTGAACCTCCGACAGTACAGCACCCCCTCAGTACTGACCCTCCTACTGTGCAGCACTCCCTCAGTGCTGACCTTGTGACAGTGCAGTACTCCCTCAGTACTAAGCTATCTAAAGTGCAACACTCCCTCAGTACTGATCATCCGACAATGTGGCACTCCCTCGGTAGTTACCATCCGACAGTGCAGCACTCCCTCAGCACTGATGATCCGACAATACGGCACTACCTCAGTACAGACTCTCCGACAGTGCAGCACTCCCTCAGTGCTGAACTATCTAAAGTGCAACACTCCCTGAGTACTGATCATCCGACAGTGTAGCACTCCCTCGGTACTTACCATCCGACAGTGCAGCCCTCCCTAAGTACTGAGTATCCGACAGTACAGCGCTCCCTCAGTACTGACCCTGCAACAGTGCAGCACTCCCTCAGCACTGATTTACCTACACTGCAGCACTCCCTCAGTGCTGACCTTGTGACAGTGCAGCAGTCCCTCAGTACTGACCTATCTAAAGTGCAACACTCACTCAGTACTGATCATCCGACAGTAGAGCTATCCCTAAGTACTGACTCACTGACAGTGCTGCACTCCGTCAGTACTGACCTTCCATCCGTGCAGCACTCCCTCAATCCTGACCCTCCGATAGTGCAGCTCTCCCTCAGTACTGACCCTCCGACAGTGTAGCACTCCATTAGTACTGAAAATCTGACACTGCAGCCCTCCCTCAGTACTGACCCTCCGACATTGCAGCACTCCCTCAGTACTGACCCTACGACAGTGCAGCACTACGCTGTTACTGACATTCTGACAGTGCAGCACTCCCTCAGTACTGACCCTCCGACAGTGCAGCACTCCCTCAGTACTGACCCTCCGACATTGCAGCACTCCCTCCGTACTGACACTCCAACAGTGCAGCACTCCCTCAGTACTGACCCTCCGACAGTGTAGCACTCCGTTAGTACTGAAACTCTGACAGTGCAGCACTCCCTCAGTAGTGACCCTCCAACATTGCAGCACTCCCTCAGTACTGACACTCTGACAGTGCAGCAGTCCCTCAGTACTGACACTCTAACAGTGCAGCACCCCCTCAGTACTGAACCTCCGTCAGTGCAGCACTCCCTCAGTACTGTACCTTCGACAATGCTGCACTCCCTCAGTACTGACCCTCTGACAGTGCAGCACTCCCTCATTACTGTACCTTCGACAATGCAGCATCCCTCAGTACTGACCCTCCGACAGTGCAGCACTCCCTCAGTACAGTACCTTCGTCAATGCCGCACTCCCTCAGTACAGACCCTCCGACAGTTCAGCATTCCCTCAGTACTGTACCTTCGACAATGCCGCACTCCATCACTACAGACCCTCTGACAGTGCAGCAATCCCTCAATACTGACCGTCCGACAGAGCAGCACTACCTCAGGACTGAACTTCCGATATAGCAGCAGTTCCTCAGTAATGACGCTCCCACGATGCAGCACTGCCTCTGTACTAAACCCTGAGAGTGGAGCAGCGCCTCAGAACTGATCCTCCGACAGTTCAGCACTCCCTCAATCCTGACCCTCCAACAGTGCAGCAATCCCTCAGTACTGAACCTCCGACAGTACAGCACTCTCTCAGTACTGACCCTCCTACTGTGCAGCACTCCCTCAGTGCTGACCTTGTGACAGTGCAGTACTCCCTCAGTACTAAGCTATCTAAAGTGGAACACTCCCTCAGCACTGAGGATCCGACAGTACAGCACTACCTCAGTACTGACCCTCCGACAGTACAGCACTCCGTTAGTACTGACATTCCGAAAGTGCAGCCCCCACTCAGGACTGACTCTCCGACAGTGCAGCACTCCCACAATACTGAAAATGCGACAGTACAGCACTCCCGCAGTACTGACCCTGCAACAGTGCAGCACTCCCTCAGCACTGACTTACCTACGCTGCAGCACTCACTCAGTGCTACCTTATGACAGTGCAGCACTCCCTCAGTACTGACCCTTCTAAAGTGCAACACACACTCAGTACTGATCTTCCGACAGTAGAGCAATCCCTCAGTACTGACCCACTGACAGTTCTGCACTCCGTCAGTACTGACCTTCCATCAGTGCAGCACTCCCTCAATCCTGACCCTCCGATAGTGCAGCTCTCCCTCAGTCCTGACCCTCCGGCAGTGTAGCAGTCCCTCGGTACTTACCCTCCGAGAGTTCAGCACTCCCTCAGTACTGACCGTCCGACAGTGCAGCACTCCCTCAGTACTGACACTCTGACAGTGCAGCACTCCCTCAGTACTGACACTCTAACAGTGCAGCACCCCCTCAGTACTGACGCTCCGTCAGTGCAGCACTCCATCAGTACTGTACCGTCGTCAATGCTGCACTCCCTCAGTACAGACCCTCTGACAGTGCAGCACTCCCTGAGTACTGACACTCTAACAGTGCAGCACCCCTCAGTACTGACCCTCCGTCAATGCAGCGCACCCTCACTACTGTACCTTCGACAATGCTGCACTCCCTCAGTACAGACCCTCTGACAGTGCATCAATCCCTCAGTGCTGACCCTCCGACAATGCAGCACTCCATCAATACTGACCCTCCGACAGTGCAGCATTCCCTCAGTACTGTACCTTCAACATTGCAGCGCTCCCTCAATACAGGCCCTCTGACAGTGCAGCAATCCCTCAATACTGACCGTCCGACAGAGCAGCACTACCTCAGGACTGAACTTCCGATATTGCAGCAGTCCCTCAGTAATGACGCTCCCATGATGCAGCACTGCCTCTGTACTAAACCCTGAGAGTGGAGCTGCGCCTCAGAACTGACCCTCCGACAGTTCAGCACTCCCTCAATCCTGATCCTCCAACAGTGCAGCACATCCTCAGGACTGAACGCCCAAAAGTGCAGCACTCCCTCAATTCTGACCATCCAACAGTGCAGCACTCCCACAGTTCTGACCCTCCAACAGTGCAGCAATCCCTCAGTACTGAACCTCCGACAGTACAGCACCCCCTCAGTACTGACCCTCCTACTGTGCAGCACTCCCTCAGTGCTGACCTTGTGACAGTGCAGTACTCCCTCAGTACTAAGCTATCTAAAGTGCAACACTCCCTCAGTACTGATCATCCGACAATGTGGCACTCCCTCGGTAGTTACCATCCGACAGTGCAGCACTCCCTCAGCACTGATGATCCGACAATACGGCACTACCTCAGTACAGACTCTCCGACAGTGCAGCACTCCCTCAGTGCTGAACTATCTAAAGTGCAACACTCCCTGAGTACTGATCATCCGACAGTGTAGCACTCCCTCGGTACTTACCATCCGACAGTGCAGCCCTCCCTAAGTACTGAGTATCCGACAGTACAGCGCTCCCTCAGTACTGACCCTGCAACAGTGCAGCACTCCCTCAGCACTGATTTACCTACACTGCAGCACTCCCTCAGTGCTGACCTTGTGACAGTGCAGCAGTCCCTCAGTACTGACCTATCTAAAGTGCAACACTCACTCAGTACTGATCATCCGACAGTAGAGCTATCCCTAAGTACTGACTCACTGACAGTGCTGCACTCCGTCAGTACTGACCTTCCATCCGTGCAGCACTCCCTCAATCCTGACCCTCCGATAGTGCAGCTCTCCCTCAGTACTGACCCTCCGACAGTGTAGCACTCCATTAGTACTGAAAATCTGACACTGCAGCCCTCCC
Organism: Carcharodon carcharias; assembly: GCF_017639515.1. Lineage (NCBI taxonomy): Eukaryota > Metazoa > Chordata > Chondrichthyes > Lamniformes > Lamnidae > Carcharodon > Carcharodon carcharias. The sequence continues at coordinate 1,278,720 of NW_024470676.1, forward strand.
TCAGTACTGACCCTCCGACATTGCAGCACTCCCTCAGTACTGACCCTACGACAGTGCAGCACTACGCTGTTACTGACATTCTGACAGTGCAGCACTCCCTCAGTACTGACCCTCCGACAGTGCAGCACTCCCTCAGTACTGACCCTCCGACATTGCAGCACTCCCTCCGTACTGACACTCCAACAGTGCAGCACTCCCTCAGTACTGACCCTCCGACAGTGTAGCACTCCGTTAGTACTGAAACTCTGACAGTGCAGCACTCCCTCAGTAGTGACCCTCCAACATTGCAGCACTCCCTCAGTACTGACACTCTGACAGTGCAGCAGTCCCTCAGTACTGACACTCTAACAGTGCAGCACCCCCTCAGTACTGAACCTCCGTCAGTGCAGCACTCCCTCAGTACTGTACCTTCGACAATGCTGCACTCCCTCAGTACTGACCCTCTGACAGTGCAGCACTCCCTCATTACTGTACCTTCGACAATGCAGCATCCCTCAGTACTGACCCTCCGACAGTGCAGCACTCCCTCAGTACAGTACCTTCGTCAATGCCGCACTCCCTCAGTACAGACCCTCCGACAGTTCAGCATTCCCTCAGTACTGTACCTTCGACAATGCCGCACTCCATCACTACAGACCCTCTGACAGTGCAGCAATCCCTCAATACTGACCGTCCGACAGAGCAGCACTACCTCAGGACTGAACTTCCGATATAGCAGCAGTTCCTCAGTAATGACGCTCCCACGATGCAGCACTGCCTCTGTACTAAACCCTGAGAGTGGAGCAGCGCCTCAGAACTGATCCTCCGACAGTTCAGCACTCCCTCAATCCTGACCCTCCAACAGTGCAGCAATCCCTCAGTACTGAACCTCCGACAGTACAGCACTCTCTCAGTACTGACCCTCCTACTGTGCAGCACTCCCTCAGTGCTGACCTTGTGACAGTGCAGTACTCCCTCAGTACTAAGCTATCTAAAGTGGAACACTCCCTCAGCACTGAGGATCCGACAGTACAGCACTACCTCAGTACTGACCCTCCGACAGTACAGCACTCCGTTAGTACTGACATTCCGAAAGTGCAGCCCCCACTCAGGACTGACTCTCCGACAGTGCAGCACTCCCACAATACTGAAAATGCGACAGTACAGCACTCCCGCAGTACTGACCCTGCAACAGTGCAGCACTCCCTCAGCACTGACTTACCTACGCTGCAGCACTCACTCAGTGCTACCTTATGACAGTGCAGCACTCCCTCAGTACTGACCCTTCTAAAGTGCAACACACACTCAGTACTGATCTTCCGACAGTAGAGCAATCCCTCAGTACTGACCCACTGACAGTTCTGCACTCCGTCAGTACTGACCTTCCATCAGTGCAGCACTCCCTCAATCCTGACCCTCCGATAGTGCAGCTCTCCCTCAGTCCTGACCCTCCGGCAGTGTAGCAGTCCCTCGGTACTTACCCTCCGAGAGTTCAGCACTCCCTCAGTACTGACCGTCCGACAGTGCAGCACTCCCTCAGTACTGACACTCTGACAGTGCAGCACTCCCTCAGTACTGACACTCTAACAGTGCAGCACCCCCTCAGTACTGACGCTCCGTCAGTGCAGCACTCCATCAGTACTGTACCGTCGTCAATGCTGCACTCCCTCAGTACAGACCCTCTGACAGTGCAGCACTCCCTGAGTACTGACACTCTAACAGTGCAGCACCCCTCAGTACTGACCCTCCGTCAATGCAGCGCACCCTCACTACTGTACCTTCGACAATGCTGCACTCCCTCAGTACAGACCCTCTGACAGTGCATCAATCCCTCAGTGCTGACCCTCCGACAATGCAGCACTCCCTCAATACTGACCCTCCGACAGTGCAGCATTCCCTCAGTACTGTACCTTCAACATTGCAGCGCTCCCTCAATACAGGCCCTCTGACAGTGCAGCAATCCCTCAATACTGACCGTCCGACAGAGCAGCACTACCTCAGGACTGAACTTCCGATATTGCAGCAGTCCCTCAGTAATGACGCTCCCATGATGCAGCACTGCCTCTGTACTAAACCCTGAGAGTGGAGCTGCGCCTCAGAACTGACCCTCCGACAGTTCAGCACTCCCTCAATCCTGATCCTCCAACAGTGCAGCACATCCTCAGGACTGAACGCCCAAAAGTGCAGCACTCCCTCAATTCTGACCATCCAACAGTGCAGCACTCCCACAGTTCTGACCCTCCAACAGTGCAGCAATCCCTCAGTACTGAACCTCCGACAGTACAGCACCCCCTCAGTACTGACCCTCCTACTGTGCAGCACTCCCTCAGTGCTGACCTTGTGACAGTGCAGTACTCCCTCAGTACTAAGCTATCTAAAGTGCAACACTCCCTCAGTACTGATCATCCGACAATGTGGCACTCCCTCGGTAGTTACCATCCGACAGTGCAGCACTCCCTCAGCACTGATGATCCGACAATACGGCACTACCTCAGTACAGACTCTCTGACAGTGCAGCACTCCCTCAGTGCTGAACTATCTAAAGTGCAACACTCCCTGAGTACTGATCTTGATGCACTTTAGATTGATGCACTGTCAGAGGGTCTGTACTGAGGGAGTGCAGCATTGTCGAAGGTACAGTACTGAGGGAATGCTGCACTGTCGGAGGGTCAGTATTGAGGGAGTGCTGCATTGTCGGAGGGTCAGCACTGAGGGATTGATGCACTGTCAGAGGGTCTGTACTGAGGGAGTGCAGCATTGTCGAAGGTACAGTAGTGAGGGAGTGCTGCACGGATGGAAGGTCAGTACTGACGGAGTGCAGCACTGAAAATCTGACACTGCAGCCCTCCCTCAGTACTGACCCTCCGACATTGCAGCACTCCCTCAGTACTGACACTCTGACAGTGCAGCACTCCCTCAGTACTGACACTCTAACAGTGCAGCACCCCCTCAGTACTGACCCTCCGTCAGTGCAGCACTCCCTGAGTACTGACACTCTAACAGTACAGCACCCCTCAGTACTGACCCTCCGTCAATGCAGCGCTCCCTCACTACTGTACCTTCGACAATGCTGCACTCCCTCAGTACAGACCCTCTGACAGTGCATCAATCCCTCAGTGCTGACCCTCCGACAATGCAGCACTCCCTCAATACTGACCCTCCGACAGTGCAGCATTCCCTCAGTACTGTACCTTCGACAATGCTGCACTCCCTCAGTACAGACCCTCTGACAGTGCATCAATCCCTCAGTGCTGACCCTCCGACAATGCAGCACTCCCTCAATACTGACCCTCCAACAGTACAGCACTCCCTCAGTCCTGACCATCCGACAATGCGGCACACCCTCAGGAATGTTCCTCCCATAGTGCAGCATTCCCTCAGTACTGACACTCCGAAAATGCAGCACCCCCTCAGTACTGACCCTCCGAATGTGCAGCACACCCTTAGAGCTGACGTTGTGACAGTGCAGTACTCCTTCAGTACTGAACTATCTAAAGTGCAACACTCCCTCAGTACTGATCATCCGACAGTGTAGCTCTCCCTCGGTACATACCATCCGACACTGCAGCACTCCCTCAGTACTGACCCTGCGACAGTGCAGCACTCCCTCAGCACTGACTTGCCTGCACTGCAGCACTCCCTCAGTGCTGACCTTGTGACAGTGCAGCACTCCCTCAGTACTGACCTATCTAAAGTGCAACACTCACTCAGTACTGATCATCCGACAGTAGAGCTATCCCCCAGTTCTGACCCTCCGACAGTGTAGCACTCCCTCAGTACTGAGGCTACGACAGTGCAGCACTCCGCTAGTACTGACACTCTGACAGTGCAGCACTCCCTCAGTACTGACTCGCCGACAGTGCAACACACCCTCAGTACTGACCCTCCGACAGTGCAGCACCCCCTCAGTACTGACCCTCCGTCAGTGCAGCACTCCCTCATTACTGTACCTTCGAAAATGCAGCACTCACTCAGTACTGACCCTCCGACAGTGCAGCACTCCCTCAGTACTTTACCTTCGACAATGCTGCACTCCCTCAGTACAGACCCTCTGACAGTGCATCAATCCCTCAGTGCTGACCCTCTAACAATGCAGCACTCCCTCAATACTGACCCTCCGACAGTGCAGCATTCCCTCAGTACTGTACCTTCGACAATGCAGCACTCCCTCAGTACAGACCCTCTGACAGTGCAGCAATCCCTCAATACTGACCGTCCGACAGAGCAGCACTACCTCAGGACTGAACTTCCGATATTGCAGCAGTCCCTCAGTAATGACGCTCCCACGATGCAGCACTGCCTCTGTACTAAACCCTGAGAGTGGAGCTGCGCCTCTGAACTGACCTTCCGACAGTTCAGCACTCCATCAATCCTGATCCTCCAACAGTGCAGCACATCCTCAGGACTGAACGCCCAAAGGTGCAGCACTCCCTCAATTCTGACCATCCAACAGTGCAGCACTCCCACAGTTCTGACCCTCCAACAGTGCAGCAATCCCTCAGTACTGAACCTCCGACAGTACAGCACCCCCTCAGTACTGACCCTCCTACTATGCAGCACTCCCTCAGTGCTGACCTTGTGACAGTGCAGTACTCCCTCAGTACTAAGCTATCTAAAGTGCAACACTCCCTCAGTACTGATCATCCGACAATGTGGCACTCCCTCGGTAGTTACCGTCCGACAGTGCAGCACTCCCTCAGCACTGATGATCTGACAATACAGCACTACCTCAGTACTGAATCTCCGACAGTGAAGCACTCCCTTAGTACTGACACTCCGACAGTGCAGCCTCCACTCAGGACTGACATTCCGATAGTGCAGCACTCCTTCAGTACTGACCCTGCGACTGTGCAGCACTCCCTCAGCACTGACTTACCTATACTGCAGCATTCCCTCAGTGCTGACCTTGTGACAGTGCAGCACTCCCTCAGTACTGACCTATCTAAAGTGCAACACTCACTCAGTACTGATCATCCGACAGTAGAGCTATCCCTAAGTACTGACCCACTGACAGTGCTGCACTCCGTCAGTACTGACCTTCCATCCGTGCAGCACTCCCTCAATCCTGACCCTCCGATAGTGCAGCTCTCCCTCAGTCCTGACCCTCCGACAGTGCAGCCCTCCCTCAGTACTGACCCTCCGACATTGCAGCACTCCCTCAGTACTGACACTCTGACAGTGCAGCACTCCCTCAGTACTGACACTCTAACAGTGCAGCACCCCCTCAGTACTGACGCTCCGTCAGTGCAGCACTCCCTCAGTACTGTACCTTCGTCAATGCTGCACTTCCTCAGTACAGACCCTCTGACAGTGCAGCACTCCCTGAGTACTGACACTCTAACAGTGCAGCACCCCTCAGTACTGACCCTCCGTCAATGCAGCGCACCCTCACTACTGTAGCTTCGACAATGCTGCACTCCCTCAGTACAGACCCTCTGACAGTGCATCAATCCCTCAGTGCTGACCCTCCGACAATGCAGCACTCCCTCAATACTGACCCTCCGACAGTGCAGCATTCCCTCAGTACTGTACCTTCAACATTGCAGCGCTCCCTCAATACAGGCCCTCTGACAGTGCAGCAATCCCTCAATACTGACCGTCCGACAGAGCAGCACTACCTCAGGACTGAACTTCCGATATTGCAGCAGTCCCTCAGTAATGACGCTCCCATGATGCAGCACTGCCTCTGTACTAAACCCTGAGAGTGGAGCTGCGCCTCAGAACTGACCCTCCGACAGTTCAGCACTCCCTCAATCCTGATCCTCCAACAGTGCAGCACATCCTCAGGACTGAACGCCCAAAAGTGCAGCACTCCCTCAATTCTGACCATCCAACAGTGCAGCACTCCCACAGTTCTGACCCTCCAACAGTGCAGCAATCCCTCAGTACTGAACCTCCGACAGTACAGCACCCCCTCAGTACTGACCCTCCTACTGTGCAGCACTCCCTCAGTGCTGACCTTGTGACAGTGCAGTACTCCCTCAGTACCAAGCTATCTAAAGTGCAACACTCCCTCAGTACTGATCATCCGACAATGTGGCACTCCCTCGGTAGTTACCATCCGACAGTGCAGCACTCCCTCAGCACTGATGATCCGACAATACGGTACTACCTCAGTACAGACTCTCCGACAGTGCAGCACTCCCTCAGTGCTGAACTATCTAAAGTGCAACACTCCCTGATTACTGATCATCCGACAGTGTAGCACTCCCTCGGTACTTACCATCCGACAGTGCAGCCCTCCCTAAGTACTGAGTATCCGACAGTACAGCGCTCCCTCAGTACTGACCCTGCAACAGTGCAGCACTCCCTCAGCACTGATTTACCTACACTGCAGCACTCCCTCAGTGCTGACCTTGTGACAGTGCAGCAGTCCCTCAGTACTGACCTATCTAAAGTGCAACACTCACTCAGTACGGATCATCCGACAGTAGAGCTATCCCTAAGTACTGACTCACTGACAGTGCTGCACTCCGTCAGTACTGACCTTCCATCCGTGCAGCACTCCCTCAATCCTGACCCTCCGATAGTGCAGCTCTCCCTCAGTACTGACCCTCCGACAGTGTAGCACTCCATTAGTACTGAAAATCTGACACTGCAGCCCTCCCTCAGTACAGACCCTCCGACATTGCAGCACTCCCTCAGTACTGACACTCTGACAGTGCAGCACTCCCTCAGTACTGACACTCTAACAGTGCAGCACCCCCTCAGTACTGACCCTCCGTCAGTGCAGCACTCCCTGAGTACTGACACTCTAACAGTACAGCACCCCTCAGTACTGACCCTCCGTCAATGCAGCGCTCCCTCACTACTGTACCTTCGACAATGCTGCACTCCCTCAGTACAGACCCTCTGACAATGCATCAATCCCTCAGTGCTGACCCTCCGACAATGCAGCACTCCCTCAATACTGACCCTCCGACAGTGCAGCATTCCCTCAGTACTGTACCTTCGACAATGCTGCACTCCCTCAGTACAGACCCTCTGACAGTGCATCAATCCCTCAGTGCTGACCCTCCGACAATGCAGCACTCCCTCAATACTGACCCTCCAACAGTACAGCACTCCCTCAGTACTGACCATCCGACAATGCGGCACACCCTCAGGAATGTTCCTCCCATAGTGCAGCATTCCCTCAGTACTGACACTCCGAAAATGCAGCACTCCCTCAGTATTGACCCTCCGAATGTGCAGCACTCCCTCAGAGCTGACGTTGTGACAGTGCAGTACTCCTTCAGTACTGAACTATCTAAAGTGCAACACTCCCTCAGTACTGATCATCCGACAGTGTAGCTCTCCCTCGGTACATACCATCCGACAGTGCAGCACTCCCTCAGTACTGACCCTGCGACAGTGCAGCACTCCCTCAGCACTGACTTGCCTGCACTGCAGCACTCCCTCAGTGCTGACCTTGTGACAGTGCAGCACTCCCTCAGTACTGACCTATCTAAAGTGCAACACTCACTCAGTACTGATCATCCGACAGTAGAGCTATCCCCCAGTTCTGACCCTCCGACAGTGTAGCACTCCCTCAGTACTGACGCTACGACAGTGCAGCACTCCGCTAGTACTGACACTCTGACAGTGCAGCACTCACTCAGTACTGACCCTCCGACAGTGCAGCACTCCCTCAGTACTTTACCTTCGACAATGCTGCACTCCCTCAGTACAGACCCTCTGACAGTGCATCAATCCCTCAGTGCTGACCCTCTAACAATGCAGCACTCCCTCAATACTGACCCTCCGACAGTGCAGCATTCCCTCAGTACTGTACCTTCGACAATGCAGCACTCCCTCAGTACAGACCCTCTGACAGTGCAGCAATCCCTCAATACTGACCGTCCGACAGAGCAGCACTACCTCAGGACTGAACTTCCGATATTGCAGCAGTCCCACAGTAATGACGCTCCCACGATGCAGCACTGCCTCTGTACTAAACCCTGAGAGTGGAGCTGCGCCTCTGAACTGACCTTCCGACAGTTCAGCACTCCCTCAATCCTGATCCTCCAACAGTGCAGCACATCCTCAGGACTGAACGCCCAAAGGTGCAGCACTCCCTCAATTCTAACCATCCAACAGTGCAGCACTCCCACAGTTCTGACCCTCCAACAGTGCAGCAATCCCTCAGTACTGAACCTCCGACAGTACAGCACCCCCTCAGTACTGACCCTCCTACTATGCAGCACTCCTCAGTGCTGACCTTGTGACAGTGCAGTACTCCCTCAGTACTAAGCTATCTAAAGTGCAACACTCCCTCAGTACTGATCATCCGACAATGTGGCACTCCCTCGGTAGTTACCGTCCGACAGTGCAGCACTCCCTCAGCACTGATGATCTGACAATACAGCACTACCTCAGTACTGACTCTCCGACAGTGAAGCACTCCCTTAGTACTGACACTCCGACAGTGCAGCCTCCACTCAGGACTGACATTCCGATAGTGCAGCACTCCCTCAGTACTGACCCTGCGACTGTGCAGCACTCCCTCAGCACTGACTTACCTACACTGCAGCATTCCCTCAGTGCTGACCTTGTGACAGTGCAGCACTCCCTCAGTACTGTACCTTCGTCAATGCTGCACTTCCTCAGTACAGACCCTCTGACAGTGCAGCACTCCCTGAGTACTGACACTCTAACAGTGCAGCATCCCTCAGTACTGACCCTCCGTCAATGCAGCGCACCCTCACTACTGTAGCTTCGACAATGCTGCACTCCCTCAGTACAGACCCTCTGACAGTGCATCAATCTCTCAGTGCTGACCCTCCGACAATGCAACACTCCCTCAATACTGACCCTCCGACAGTGCAGCATTCCCTCAGTACTGTACCTTCAACATTGCAGCGCTCCCTCAATACAGGCCCTCTGACAGTGCAGCAATCCCTCAATACTGACCGTCCGACAGAGCAGCACTACCTCAGGACTGAACTTCCGATATTGCAGCAGTCCCTCAGTAATGACGCTCCCATGATGCAGCACTGCCTCTGTACTAAACCCTGAGAGTGGAGCTGCGCCTCAGAACTGACCCTCCGACAGTTCAGCACTCCCTCAATCCTGATCCTCCAACAGTGCAGCACATCCTCAGGACTGAACGCCCAAAAGTGCAGCACTCCCTCAATTCTGACCATCCAACAGTGCAGCACTCCCACAGTTCTGACCCTCCAACAGTGCAGCAATCCCTCAGTACTGAACCTCCGACAGTACAGCACCCCCTCAGTACTGACCCTCCTACTGTGCAGCACTCCCTCAGTGCTGACCTTGTGACAGTGCAGTACTCCCTCAGTACTAAGCTATCTAAAGTGCAACACTCCCTCAGTACTGATCATCCGACAATGTGGCACTCCCTCGGTAGTTACCATCCGACAGTGCAGCACTTCCTCAGCACTGATGATCCGACAATACGGCACTACCTCAGTACAGACTCTCCGACAGTGCAGCACTCCCTCAGTGCTGAACTATCTAAAGTGCAACACTCCCTGAGTACTGATCATCCGACAGTGTAGCACTCCCTCGGTACTTACCATCCGACAGTGCAGCCCTCCCTAAGTACTGAGTATCCGACAGTACAGCGCTCCCTCAGTACTGACCCTGCAACAGTGCAGCACTCCCTCAGCACTGATTTACCTACACTGCAGCACTCCCTCAGTGCTGACCTTGTGACAGTGCAGCAGTCCCTCAGTACTGACCTATCTAAAGTGCAACACTCACTCAGTAATGATCATCCGACAGTAGAGCTATCCCTAAGTACTGACCCACTGACAGTGCTGCACTCCGTCAGTACTGACCTTCCATCCGTGCAGCACTCCCTCAATCCTGACCCTCCGATAGTGCAGCTCTCCCTCAGTCCTGACCCTCTGACAGTGTAGCACTCCATTAGTACTGAAAATCTGACACTGCAGCCCTCCCTCAGTACTGACCCTCCGACATTGCAGCACTCCCTCAGTACTGACACTCTGACAGTGCAGCACTCGCTCAGTACTGACACTCTAACAGTGCAGCACCCCCTCAGTACTGACCCTCCGTCAGTGCAGCACTCCCTGAGTACTGACACTCTAACAGTACAGCACCCCTCAGTACTGACCCTCCGTCAATGCAGCGCTCCCTCACTACTGTACCTTCGACAATGCTGCACTCCCTCAGTACAGACCCTCTGACAGTGCATCAATCCCTCAGTGCTGACCCTCCGACAATGCAGCACTCCCTCAATACTGACCCTCCGACAGTGCAGCATTCCCTCAGTACTGTACCTTCGACAATGCTGCACTCCCTCAGTACAGACCCTCTGACAGTGCATCAATCCCTCAGTGCTGACCCTCCGACAATGCAGCACTCCCTCAATACTGACCCTCCAACAGTACAGCACTCCCTCAGTCCTGACCATCCGACAATGCGGCACACCCTCAGGAATGTTCCTCCCATAGTGCAGCATTCCCTCAGTACTGACACTCCGAAAATGCAGCACCCCCTCAGTACTGACCCTCCGAATGTGCAGCACTCCCTTAGAGCTGACGTTGTGACAGTGCAGTACTCCTTCAGTACTGAACTATCTAAAGTGCAACACTCCCTCAGTACTGATCATCCGACAGTGTAGCTCTCCCTCGGTACATACCATCCGACAGTGCAGCACTCCCACATTACTGACCCTGCGACAGTGCAGCACTCCCTCAGCACTGACTTGCCTGCACTGCAGCACTCCCTCAGTGCTGACCTTGTGACAGTGCAGCACTCCCTCAGTACTGACCTATCTAAAGTGCAACACTCACTCAGAACTGATCATCCGACAGTAGAGCTATCCCCCAGTTCTGACCCTCCGACAGTTTAGCTCTCCCTCAGTACTGACGCTACGACAGTGCAGCACTCCGCTAGTACTGTCACTCTGACAGTGCAGCACTCACTCAGTACTGACCCTCCGACAGTGCAGCACTCCCTCAGTACTTTACCTTCGACAATGCTGCACTCCCTCAGTACAGACCCTCTGACAGTGCATCAATCCCTCAGTGCTGACCCTCTAACAATGCAGCACTCCCTCAATACTGACCCTCCGACAGTGCAGCACTCCCTCAGAGCTGACGTTGTGACAGTGCAGTACTCCTTCAGTACTGAACTATCTAAAGTGCAACACTCCCTCAGTACTGATCATCCGACAGTGTAGCACTCCCTCGGTACATACCATCCGACAGTGCAGCACTCCCTCAGTACTGACCCTCCGACAGTGTAGCACTCCCTCAGTACTGACGCTACGACAGTGCAGCACTCCGCTAGTACTGACACTCTGACAGTGCAGCACTCCCTCAGTACTGACTCTCCGACAGTGCAGCACTCCCTCAGTACTGACCCTCCGACAGTGCAGCACCCCCTCAGTACTGACCCTCCGTCAGTGCAGCACTCCCTCATTACTGTACCTTCGAAAATGCAGCACTCACTCAGTACTGACCCTCCGACAGTGCAGCACTCCCTCAGTACTTTACCTTCGACAATGCTGCACTCCCTCAGTACAGACCCTCTGACAGTGCATCAATCCCTCAGTGCTGACCCTCTAACAATGCAGCACTCCCTCAATACTGACCCTCCGACAGTGCAGCATTCCCTCAGTACTGTACCTTCGACAATGCAGCACTCCCTCAGTACAGACCCTCTGACAGTGCAGCAATCCCTCAATACTGACCGTCCGACAGAGCAGCACTACCTCAGGACTGAACTTCCGATATTGCAGCAGTCCCTCAGTAATGACGCTCCCACGATGCAGCACTGCCTCTGTACTAAACCCTGAGAGTGGAGCTGCACCTCTGAACTGACCTTCCGACAGTTCAGCACTCCATCAATCCTGATCCTCCAACAGTGCAGCACATCCTCAGGACTGAACGCCCAAAAGTGCAGCACTCCCTCAATTCTGACCATCCAACAGTGCAGCACTCCCACAGTTCTGACCCTCCAACAGTGCAGCAATCCCTCAGTACTGAACCTCCGACAGTACAGCACCCCCTCAGTACTGACCCTCCTACTATGCAGCACTCCCTCAGTGCTGACCTTGTGACAGTGCAGTACTCCCTCAGTACTAAGCTATCTAAAGTGCAACACTCCCTCAGTACTGATCATCCGACAATGTGGCACTCCCTCGGTAGTTACCGTCCGACAGTGCAGCACTCCCTCAGCACTGATGATCTGACAATACAGCACTACCTCAGTACTGACTCTCCGACAGTGAAGCACTCCCTTAGTACTGACACTCCGACAGTGCAGCCTCCACTCAGGACTGACATTCCGATAGTGCAGCACTCCCTCAGTACTGACCCTGCGACTGTGCAGCCCTCCCTCAGCACTGACTTACCTACACTGCAGCATTCCCTCAGTGCTGACCTTGTGACAGTGCAGCACTCCCTCAGTACTGACCTATCTAAAGTGCAACACTCACTCAGTACTGATCATCCGACAGTAGAGCTATCCCTAAGTACTGACCCACTGACAGTGCTGCACTCCGTCAGTACTGACCTTCCATCCGTGCAGCCCTCCCTCAATCCTGACCCTCCGATAGTGCAGCTCTCCCTCAGTCCTGACCCTCCGACAGTGCAGCCCTCCCTCAGTACTGACCCTCCGACATTGCAGCACTCCCTCAGTACTGACACTCTGACAGTGCAGCACTCCCTCAGTACTGACACTCTAACAGTGCAGCACTCCCTCAGTACTGACGCTCCGTCAGTGCAGCACTCCCTCAGTACTGTACCTTCGTCAATGCTGCACTTCCTCAGTACAGACCCTCTGACAGTGCAGCACTCCCTGAGTACTGACACTCTAACAGTGCAGCACCCCTCAGTACTGACCCTCCGTCAATGCAGCGCACCCTCACTACTGTACCTTCGACAATGCTGCACTCCCTCAGTACAGACCCTCTGACAGTGCATCAATCCCTCAGTGCTGACCCTCCGACAATGCAGCACTCCCTCAATACTGACCCTCCGACAGTGCAGCATTCCCTCAGTACTGTACCTTCAACATTGCAGCGCTCCCTCAATACAGGCCCTCTGACAGTGCAGCAATCCCTCAATACTGACCGTCCGACAGAGCAGCACTACCTCAGGACTGAACTTCTGATATTGCAGCAGTCCCTCAGTAATGACGCTCCCACGATGCAGCACTGCCTCTGTACTAAACCCTGAGAGTGGAGCTGCGCCTCAGAACTGATCCTCCGACAGTTCAGCACTCCCTCAATCCTGATCCTCCAACAGTGCAGCACATCCTCAGGACTGAACGCCCAAAAGTGCAGCACTCCCTCAATTCTGACCATCCAACAGTGAAGCACTCCCACAGTTCTGACCCTCCAACAGTGCAGCAATCCCTCAGTACTGAACCTCCGACAGTACAGCACCCCCTCAGTACTGACCCTCCTACTGTGCAGCACTCCCTCAGTGCTGACCTTGTGACAGTGCAGCACTCCCTCAGTACTGACCTATCTAAAGTGCAACACTCACTCAGAACTGATCATCCGACAGTAGAGCTATCCCCCAGTTCTGACCCTCCGACAGTGTAGCTCTCCCTCAGTACTGACGCTACGACAGTGCAGCACTCCGCTAGTACTGTCACTCTGACAGTGCAGCACTCACTCAGTACTGACCCTCCGACAGTGCAGCACTCCCTCAGTACTTTACCTTCGACAATGCTGCACTCCCTCAGTACAGACCCTCTGACAGTGCATCAATCCCTCAGTGCTGACCCTCTAACAATGCAGCACTCCCTCAATACTGACCCTCCGACAGTGCAGCACTCCCTCAGAGCTGACGTTGTGACAGTGCAGTACTCCTTCAGTACTGAACTATCTAAAGTGCAACACTCCCTCAGTACTGATCATCCGACAGTGTAGCACTCCCTCGGTACATACCATCCGACAGTGCAGCACTCCCTCAGTACTGACCCTTCGACAGTGTAGCACTCCCTCAGTACTGACGCTACGACAGTGCAGCACTCCGCTAGTACTGACACTCTGACAGTGCAGCACTCCCTCAGTACTGACTCTCCGACAGTGCAGCACTCCCTCAGTACTGACCCTCCGACAGTGCAGCACCCCCTCAGTACTGACCCTCCGTCAGTGCAGCACTCCCTCATTACTGTACCTTCGAAAATGCAGCACTCACTCAGTACTGACCCTCCGACAGTGCAGCACTCCCTCAGTACTTTACCTTCGACAATGCTGCACTCCCTCAGTACAGACCCTCTGACAGTGCATCAATCCCTCAGTGCTGACCCTCTAACAATGCAGCACTCCCTCAATACTGACCCTCCGACAGTGCAGCATTCCCTCAGTACTGTACCTTCGACAATGCAGCACTCCCTCAGTACAGACCCTCTGACAGTGCAGCAATCCCTCAATACTGACCGTCCGACAGAGCAGCACTACCTCAGGACTGAACTTCCGATATTGCAGCAGTCCCTCAGTAATGACGCTCCCACGATGCAGCACTGCCTCTGTACTAAACCCTGAGAGTGGAGCTGCACCTCTGAACTGACCTTCCGACAGTTCAGCACTCCCTCAATCCTGATCCTCCAACAGTGCAGCACATCCTCAGGACTGAACGCCCAAAAGTGCAGCACTCCCTCAATTCTGACCATCCAACAGTGCAGCACTCCAACAGTTCTGACCCTCCAACAGTGCAGCAATCCCTCAGTACTGAACCTCCGACAGTACAGCACCCCCCCAGTACTGACCCTCCTACTATGCAGCACTCCCTCAGTGCTGACCTTGTGACAGTGCAGTACTCCCTCAGTACTAAGCTATCTAAAGTGCAACACTCCCTCAGTACTGATCATCCGACAATGTGGCACTCCCTCGGTAGTTACCGTCCGACAGTGCAGCACTCCCTCAGCACTGATGATCTGACAATACAGCACTACCTCAGTACTGACTCTCCGACAGTGAAGCACTCCCTTAGTACTGACACTCCGACAGTGCAGCCTCCACTCAGGACTGACATTCCGATAGTGCAGCACTCCCTCAGTACTGACCCTGCGACTGTGCAGCCCTCCCTCAGCACTGACTTACCTACACTGCAGCATTCCCTCAGTGCTGACCTTGTGACAGTGCAGCACTCCCTCAGTACTGACCTATCTAAAGTGCAACACTCACTCAGTACTGATCATCCGACAGTAGAGCTATCCCTAAGTACTGACCCACTGACAGTGCTGCACTCCGTCAGTACTGACCTTCCATCCGTGCAGCACTCCCTCAATCCTGACCCTCCGATAGTGCAGCTCTCCCTCAGTCCTGACCCTCCGACAGTGCAGCCCTCCCTCAGTACTGACCCTCCGACATTGCAGCACTCCCTCAGTACTGACACTCTGACAGTGCAGCACTCCCTCAGTACTGACACTCTAACAGTGCAGCACTCCCTCAGTACTGACGCTCCGTCAGTGCAGCACTCCCTCAGTACTGTACCTTCGTCAATGCTGCACTTCCTCAGTACAGACCCTCTGACAGTGCAGCACTCCCTGAGTACTGACACTCTAACAGTGCAGCACCCCTCAGTACTGACCCTCCGTCAATGCAGCGCACCCTCACTACTGTACCTTCGACAATGCTGCACTCCCTCAGTACAGACCCTCTGACAGTGCATCAATCCCTCAGTGCTGACACTCCGACAATGCAGCACTCCCTCAATACTGACCCTCCGACAGTGCAGCATTCCCTCAGTACTGTACCTTCAACATTGCAGCGCTCCCTCAATACAGGCCCTCTGACAGTGCAGCAATCCCTCAATACTGACCGTCCGACAGAGCAGCACTACCTCAGGACTGAACTTCTGATATTGCAGCAGTCCCTCAGTAATGACGCTCCCACGATGCAGCACTGCCTCTGTACTAAACCCTGAGAGTGGAGCTGCGCCTCAGAACTGATCCTCCGACAGTTCAGCACTCCCTCAATCCTGATCCTCCAACAGTGCAGCACATCCTCAGGACTGAACGCCCAAAAGTGCAGCACTCCCTCAATTCTGACCATCCAACAGTGAAGCACTCCCACAGTTCTGACCCTCCAACAGTGCAGCAATCCCTCAGTACTGAACCTCCGACAGTACAGCACCCCCTCAGTACTGACCCTCCTACTGTGCAGCACTCCCTCAGTGCTGACCTTGTGACAGTGCAGTACTCCCTCAGTACTAAGCTATCTAAAGTGCAACACTCCCTCAGTACTGATCATCCGACAATGTGGCACTCCCTCGGTAGTTACCATCCGACAGTGCAGCACTCCCTCAGCACTGATGATCCGACAATACAGCACTACCTCAGTACTGACTCTCCGATAGTGAAGCACTCCCTTAGTACTGACACACCGACAGTGCAGCCTCCACTCAGGACTGACATTCCGATAGTGCAGCACTCCCTCAGTACTGACGCTGCGACTGTGCAGCACTCCCTCAGTACTGACCCTCCGACAGTGCAGCTTTCCCTCAGTACTGTACCTTCGACAATGCAGCACTCCCTCAATACAGTCCCTCTGACAGTGCAGCAATCCCTCAATACTGACCGTCCGACAGAGCAGCACTACCTCAGGACTGAACTTCCGATATTGCAGCAGTCCCTCAGCAATGACACTCCCACGATGCAGCACTCCCTCTGTACTAAACCCTGAGAGTGGAGCAGCGCCTCAGAACTGACTCTCCGACAGTTCAGCACTCCCTCAATCCTGATCCTCCAAAAGTGCAGCACATCCTCAGGACTGAACGTCCAAAAGTGCAGCACTCCCTCAATTCTGACCCTCCGACAGTGCAGCAATCCCTCAGTACTGAACCTCCGACAGTGCAGCACCCCCTCAGTATTTAACCTCCGACAGTACAGCACTCCCTCAGTACTGACCCTCCTACGGTGCAGCACTCCCTCAGTGCTGACCTTGTGACAGTGCAGTACTCCCTCAGTACTAAGCTATCTAAAGTGCAACACTCCCTCAGTACTGATCATCTGACAGTGTGGCACTCCCTCAGTACTGACCCCCCGACAGTGCAGCACTCCCTTAGTACTGACATTCCAACAGCAGCCCCCACTGAGGATTGACTCTCTGACAGTGCAGCACTCCCACAATACTGAAAATGCGACAGTACCGCACTCCCGCAGTACTGACCCTGCGACAGGGCAGCATTCCCTCAGCACTGACTTACCTACACTGCAGCACTCAATCAGTGCTGACCTTGTGACAGTGCAGCACTCCCTCAGTACTGACCTATCTAAAGTGCAACACTCACTCAGTACTGATCTTCCGAAAGTAGAGCAATCCCTAAGTACTGACCCACTGACAGTGCTGCACTCCGTCATTACTGACCTTCCATCAGTGCAGCACTCCCTCAATCCTGACCCTCCGATAGTGCAGCTCTCCCTCAGTCCTGACCCTCCGACAGTGCAGCACTCCCTTAGTACTGACACTCCGACAGTGCAACAGTGCAGCACACCCTCAGGCCTGACATTCCGATAGTGCAGCAATCCCTCAGTATTGACCCACCGACAGTACAGCACTCCCTCAGTACTGACCCTCCGACAGTGCAGCACTCCCTCAGTACTGACTCTTCGACAGTACAGCATTCCTTCAGCCCTGACCCTCTGACAATGCAGCACTCCCTCAGTACTGGACCTCTAACAGTGCCGCACTCCCTCAGTACTGACCCTCCGAAACGCAACACTCCCTCAGTACTGACCCTCTAACAATGCAGCACTCCCTCAATACTGACCCTCCGACAGTACAGCACCCCCTCAGTACTGACCCTCCTACTGTGCAGCACTCCCTCAGTGCTGACCTTGTGACAGTGCAGTACTCCCTCAGTACTAAGCTATCTAAAGTGCAACACTCCCTCAGAACTGATCATCCGACAATGTGGCACTCCCTCGGTAGTTACCGTCCGACAGTGCAGCACTCCCTCAGCCCTGATGATCTGACAATACAGCACTACCTCAGTACTGACTCTCCGACAGTGAAGCACTCCCTTAGTACTGACACTCCGACAGTGCAGCCTCCACTCAGGACTGACATTCCGATAGTGCAGCACTCACTCAGTACTGACCCTGCGACTGTGCAGCACTCCCTCAGCACTGACTTACCTACACTGCAGCATTCCCTCAGTGCTGACCTTGTGACAGTGCAGCACTCCCTCAGTACTGACCTATCTAAAGTGCAACACTCACTCAGTACTGATCATCCGACAGTAGAGCTATCCCTAAGTACTGACCCACTGACAGTGCTGCACTCCGTCAGTACTGACCTTCCATCCGTGCAGCACTCTCTCAATCCTGACCCTCCGATAGTGCAGCTCTCCCTCAGTCCTGACCCTCCGACAGTGCAGCCCTCCCTCAGTACTGACCCTCCGACATTGCAGCACTCCCTCAGTACTGACACTCTGACAGTGCAGCACTCCCTCAGTACTGACGCTCCGTCAGTGCAGCACTCCCTCAGTACTGTACCTTCGTCAATGCTGCACTTCCTCAGTATAGACCCTCTGACAGTGCAGCACTCCCTGAGTACTGACACTCTAACAGTGCAGCACCCCTCAGTACTGACCCTCCGTCAATGCAGCGCACCCTCACTACTGTACCTTCGACAATGCTGCACTCCCTCAGTACAGACCCTCTGACAGTGCATCAATCCCTCAGTGCTGACCCTCCGACAATGCAGCACTCCCTCAATACTGACCCTCCGACAGTGCAGCATTCCCTCAGTACTGTACCTTCAACATTGCAGCGCTCCCTCAATACAGGCCCTCTGACAGTGTAGCAATCCCTCAATACTGACCATCCGACAGAGCAGCACTACCTCAGGACTGAACTTCAGATATTGCAGCAGTCCCTCAGTAATGACGCTCCCACGATGCAGCACTGCCTCTGTACTAAACCCTGAGAGTGGAGCTGCGCCTCAGAACTGATCCTCCGACAGTTCAGCACTCCCTCAATCCTGATCCTCCAACAGTGCAGCACATCCTCAGGACTGAACGCCCAAAAGTGCATCACTCCCTCAATTCTGACCATCCAACAGTGCAGCACTCCCACAGTTCTGACCCTCCAACAGTGCAGCAATCCCTCAGTACTGAACCTCCGACAGTACAGCACCCCCTCAGTACTGACCCTCCTACTGTGCAGCACTCCCTCAGTGCTGACCTTGTGACAGTGCAGTACTCCCTCAGTACTAAGCTACCTAAAGTGCAACACTCCCTCAGTACTGATCATCCGACAATGTGGCACTCCCTCGGTAGTTACCATCCGACAGTGCAGCACTCCCTCAGCACTGATGATCCGACAATACAGCACTACCTCAGTACTGACACACCGACAGTGCAGCCTCCACTCAGGACTGACATTCCGATAGTGCAGCACTCCCTCAGTACTGTCGCTGCGACTGTGCAGCACTCCCTCAGTACTTTCCCTCCGACAGTGCAGCATTCCCTCAGTACTGTACCTTCGACAATGCAGCACTCCCTCAATACAGACCCTCTGACAGTGCAGCAATCCCTCAATACTGACCGTCCGACAGAGCAGCACTACCTCAGGACTGAACTTCCGATATTGCAGCAGTCCCTCAGTAATGACACTCCCACGATGCAGCACTCCCTCTGTACTAAACCCTGAGAGTGGAGCAGCGCCTCAGAACTGACTCTCCGACAGTTCAGCACTCCCTCAATCCTGATCCTCCAACAGTGCAGCACATCCTCAGGACTGAACGTCCAAAAGTGCAGCACTCCCTCAATTCTGACCCTCCGACAGTGCAGCAATCCCTCAGTACTGAACCTCCGACAGTGCAGCACCCCCTCAGTATTTAACCTCCGACAGTACAGCACTCCCTCAGTACTGACCCTCCTACGGTGCAGCATTCCCTCAGTGCTGACCTTGTGATAGTGCAGTACTCCCTCAGTACTAAGCTATCTAAAGTGCAACACTCCCTCCGTACTGATCATCTGACAGTGTGGCACTCCCTCGGTACTTACCATCCGACAGTGCAGCACTCCCTCAGCACTGATGATCCGACAGTACAGCACTACCTCAGTACTGACCCCCCGACAGTGCAGCACTCTCTTAGTACTGACATTCCAACAGCAGCCCCCACTGAGGATTGACTCTCCGACAGTGCAGCACTCCCACAATACTGAAAATGCGACAGTACCGCACTCCCGCAGTACTGACCCTGCAACAGTGCAGCACTCCCTCAGCACTGACTTACCTACACTGCAGCACTCAATCAGTGCTGACCTTGTGACAGTGCAGCACTCCCTCAGTACTGACCTATCTAAAGTGCAACACTCACTCAGTACTGATCTTCCGACAGTAGAGCAATCCCTCAGTACTGACCCACTGACAGTGCTGCACTCCGTCATTACTGACCTTCCATCAGTGCAGCACTCCCTCAATCCTGACCCTCCGATAGTGCAGCTCTCCCTCAGTCCTGACCCTCCGACAGTGCAGCACTCCCTTAGTACTGACACTCCGACAGTGCAGCACACCCTCGGGCCTGACATTCCGATAGTGCAGCAATCCCTCAGTATTGACCCACCGACAGTGCAGCACTCCCTCAGTACTGACCGTCCGACAATGCAACACTCCCTCAGTACTGAGCATCCAACAGTACAGCACTCCCTCAGCACTGACCCTCCGACAGTGCAGCACTCCCTCAGTACTGACTCTTCGACAGTACAGCATTCCTTCAGTCCTGACCCTCTGACAATGCAGCACTCCCTCAGTACTGGACCTCTAACAGTGCCGCACTCCCTCAGTACTGACCCTACGAAACGCAACACTCCCTCAGTACTGACACTCTAACAGTGCAGCCCTCCCTCAATCCTGACCATCCGACAGTGCAGCTCTCCTTCAGTCCTGACCCTCCGACAGTGTAGCACTCCCTCGGTACTTACCCTCCAACAGTGCTGCATTCCCTCAGTACTGACACTCTGACAGTGCAGCACTCCCTCAGTACAGACCCTCTGACAGTGCAGCAATCCTTCGATACTGACCGTCCAACAGAGCAGCACTACCTCAAGTCTGAACTTTCAATATTGCAGCAGTCCCTCAGTAATGACGCTCCACACAATGCAGCACTCCCTCTGTACTAAACCCTGAGAGTGGAGCACCACCTCAAAACTGACCCTCCGACAGTTCAGCACCCCCTCAATCCTGATCCTCCAACAGTGCAGCACTACCTCAGGACTGAACGTCCAAAAGTGCAGCACTCCCTCAATCCTGACCCTCCGACAGTGCAACGCTCACTCAGTATTGACCCTCCGACAGTGCAGCAGTCCCACAGTACTGAGCATCCGACAGTACAGCACTCCCTCAGTACAGACCCACCTACAGTTCAGCACTCCCTCAGTACTAAGCTATCTAAACTGCAACACTCCCTCAGCACTGATGATCCGACAGTACAGCACTACCTCAGTACTGACCCTCCGACAGTGCAGCACTCCCTTAGTACTGACACTCCGACAGTGCAGCCCCCACTCAGGACTGACTCTCCGACAGTGCAGCACTCCCACAATACTGAGAATGCGACAGTACAGCACTCCCGCAGTACTGACCCTGCGACAGTGCAGCAATCCCTCAGCACTGACTTACCTGCACTGCAGCACTCCCTCAGTGCTGACCTTGTGACAGTGCAGCAGTCCATCAGTACTGACCTATCTAAAGTTCAACACTCACTCAGTACTGATCATCCGACAGTAGAGCTATCCCTCTGTACTGACCCACTGACAGTGCTGCACTCCGTCAGTACTGACCTTCCATCAGTGCAGCACTCCCTCAATCCTGACCCTCCGATAGTGCAGCTCTCCCTCAGTCCTGACCCTCCGACAGTGTAGCACTCCCTCAGTACTGACCCTCCAACGGTTCAGCACTGCCTCAGTACTGACCCGCTGATAATGCAGCAATCCCTCAGTACAGTGCAGCACTTCCTCAGTAGAGACATTCTGACAGTGGAGCACTCCCTCTGTACTTACCGTCCGACAGTGCCGCACTCCCTCGGTACTTACCATCCGACAGAACAGCACTCCCTCAGTACTGATCCTCCGACAGTGTAGCACTGCCTCAGTACTGACCCTCCGAAAGTGCAGCTCCCCCTCAGTACTGCCCCTCTGACAGTACAGCACTGCCTCAATCCTGACCGTCCAACATTTCAGCAGCCCCTCAGTACTGACCATTCGACAGTGCAGCACTCCCTTAGTAGTGATAACCCATTAGTACAGCACTTCCTCAGTGCTGACTCTGTGCCAGTGCAGCACTCCCTCAGTAGAGATGCTCCGACAGTGCAGCACTCCCTCGTTACTTACCTTCTGACAGTGCAGCACTCCCTCGTTACTTACCTTCTGACAGTGCAGCACTCCCTCAATACTGACCGTCCGACAGTGCAGCACTCCCTCAGTGCTGACCTTGTGACAGTGCATCACTTCTCAGTACTGATCTACCGAAATGCAGCACTCCCTCAGTACTGATCATCCTCAGTACATCACTCCCTCAATCATGACCCTCCGGCAGTGCAGCACACCCTCAGTACTGACCCTCCGACAGTACATCACTCCCTCGGCACTTACCCGCCGACAGTGCAGCACTCCCTCAGTACTGACCATCTGACAGTGCAGCACTTCCTTAGGACTGTTCCTCCGACAGTGCAGCATTCCCTCTGTACTGACACTCCGACAATGCAGCACTCCCTCAGTACTGACCCTCTGACAGTACAGCACTACCTCAGTACTGACCCTCTGACAATGCAGCAATCCCTCAGTACTGACACTCTGCCAGTGCATCAAGTCCTCAGTAGAGACACTCTGACATGCAGCACTCCCTCGGTGCATACACTCCCACAAAGTGCAGCACTCCCTCAGTACTGACTGTCCGACAGTGCAGCACTACCTCAGCAGTGTCCCTTCGACAGTGCAGCTCTCCCTCAGTCCTGAACCTCTGACAGTGCCGCACTCTCTCGGTACTTACCATCCGACAGTGCAGCACTCGCTTAGTACGGACACTCCAACAATGTAGCACTCCCTCAGTACTGACCCTCCGACAGTGCAGCAATGCCTCAGTACTGACCCTCTGACAATGCAGCACTCCCTCAGTACTCACACTCTGACAGTGTAGGATTCCCTCAGTACTGATCCACCAACAGTCCAGCACACCCTCGGTACTGACCCTCCAACAGTGCAGCACTCCCTCAGTGCTGACCTTGTGACAGTGCAGTACTCCCTCAGTACTGATCATCCGACAGTGTAGCACTCCCTTGGTACTTACAGCACTACCTCAGTACTGACCCTCCGACAGTGCAGCACTCCCTCAGTACTGACCGTCCAACAGTGCAGCACTCCCTCAATCCTGACCCTCCGACAGAGGAGCACTCCCTCATTCCTGACCCTCAGAGAGTGCAGCACTCTCTCAGTACTGACCCTCTGACAGTGCAGTACTCCCAAAGTCCTGACCTTGTGACAGTGCAGCACTCCCTCAGCACTGATCATCCAAAAGTAGTACAGCACTCCCTCAATCCCAACCCTCCGACAGCGCAGCACCCCCTCAGTATTGACCCTCCGGCAGTGGAGCACTCCCTCAGTACTCACTCTCCGATAGTGCAGCACACCCACAAGACTGACCCTCTGACAGTGCAGCACTTCCTCTGTCCTGACTCACCTACAGTGCAGCACTCCCTCAGTACAGACCTTGTGACAGTGCAGCACTCCCTCAGTACTGACCCTCCAACAGTGCAGCGCTCCCTCAGTACTGACCGTCTGACAGTGCAGCACTCCATCGATACTGACCCTCCGACAGTGCAGCACTCCCTCGTTACTTACCCTCCGACAATGCAGCACGCCCTTGTTACTTACCCTCAGACAGTGCAGCACACCGTCAATACTGACTGTCCGACAGTGCAGCACACCCACAAGACTGACACTCCCAAAGTGCAGCATTCAAACAGTACTGACACTCTGCCAGTGCAGCACCGCCTCAGTAAAGGCACTCTGACAGTGCAGCACTCCCTCGGTACTTACCCTCCGACAGGGCCGCACTCCCTTAATACAGACCTTCTGACATTGCAGCTCCCCTTTAGTAGTGATGATCCATTAGTACAGCACTCCCTCTGGACTGACCTTGTGACAGTGCACCACTCCCTCAGGACTGTTCCTCCGACAGTGCAGCTCACCGTCAGTACTGACACTCCGACAATGCAGCACTCCCTCAGTACTGACCCTCCGACAGTGCAGCACTCCCTCAGTACTGACCCACTGACAGTGCAGCATGCCGTCATTACTGACCATCCAACAGTGCAGCACTCCCTCTGTACTGACCGCTGAGAGTTCAGCATCGCCTCAGAACTGTTCCTCCGACACTGCCGCACACTGTCAGTACTGACACTCCGACAATTCAGAACTCCCTCAGTACTGACCCTTCGACAGTGCAGCACTGCCTCAGTACTGACCCTCTGACGGTGCAGCAATCCCTCTGTATTCTGTCGAAGGGTCATGAGGACTCGAAACGTCAACTCTTTTCTTCTCCGCCGACGCTGCAAGACCTGCTGAGTTTTTCCAGGTAATTCTGTTGTTGTTTTGGATTTCCAGCATCCGCAGTTTTTTTGTTTTTATCCCTCGGTACTTACCCCCTGACAGTGCAGAACTCCCTCAGTACTGACCATCTGACAGTGCAGCACTCCCTCACTACTGACCCTATGACAGTGCATCACTCCCTCAGAACTGACCCTTTGACAGTGCAGCACACTCTCAGTAGTGACCCTCCGACAGTCCAGCACACCCTCGGTATTGACCCAACAACAGTGCAGCATCCCCACAAGACTGATACTCCGACAGTGCAGCACTCCCTCGTTACTTACCCTCCGACAATGCAGCACCCCCTTGTTACTTACCCTCCGACAGTGCAGCACACCGTCAATACTGACTGTCCGACAGTGCAGCACACCCACAAGACTGACACTCCGAAAGTGCAGCATTCAAACAGTACTGACACTCTGCCAGTGCAGCACCCCCTCAGTAAAGGCACTCGGTACTTACCCTCTTACAGGGCCGCACTCCCTTAATACAGACCTTCTGACATTGCAGCTCCCCTTTAGTAGTGATGATCCATTAGTACAGCACTCCCTCAGTACTGACACTCTGCCAGTGCAGCACTCCCTCAGGACTGACCTTGTGACAGTGCACCACTCCCTCAGGACTGTTCCTCCGACAGTGCAGCTCACCGTCAGTACTGACACTCCGACAGTGCAGCACTGCCTCAGTACTGACCGCTGAGAGTGCAGCATCGCCTCAGAACTGTTCCTCCGACAGTGCAGCACACCGTCAGTACTGACACTCCGACAATGCAGCACTGCCTCAGTACTGACCCTCTGACAGTGCAGCAATCCCTCGGTACTTACCCCCTGACAGTGCAGCAATCCCTCAGTACTGACACTCCGACAATGAAGCACTCCCTCAGTACTGACCCTCCGACAGTCCAGCACACCCTCGGTATTGACCCGACAAAAGTGCAGCACCCCCACAAGACTGTTACTCCAACAGTGCAGCACTCCCTCAGTGCTGACCCTCCGACACTGCAGCACTGCCTCAGTACTGACCCTCTGACAATGTAGCATACCCTCAGTTCTGTCCCCCTGACAGTGCAGCACTCCCTCTGTGCTGACTCTCTGACAGTGCAGCACTCCCTCAGTACTGACCCTCTGACAGTGCAGCACTCCCTCAGTACTGACTCTCCAAAAGTGCAGCACACCCTCAGTACTGACTCTCCGACAGTGCAGCACTCCCTCAGTACAGACCCTCCGACAGTACAGCACCCCCTCAGTACTGATCTTCCGTCAGTGCAGCATTCCCTCAGTACTGACCCTCCGACAGTGCAGCACTGCCTCAGTACTGACCCTCTGACAATGTAGCATACCCTCTTACTGACTCTCCAAATGTGCAGCACCCCCTCAGAAATGGCCCTCCGACAGTGCAGCACTCCCTCAGTACTGACCCTCCGACAGTACAGCACCCCCTCAGTACTGATCTTCCGTCAGTGCAGCATTCCCTCAGTACTTTCCCTCCGACAGTGCAGCACTGCCTCAGTATTGACCCTCTGACAATGTAGCATACCCTCAGTACTGACTCTCCAAATGTGCAGCACCCTCT
This sequence comes from Carcharodon carcharias, assembly GCF_017639515.1. Lineage (NCBI taxonomy): Eukaryota > Metazoa > Chordata > Chondrichthyes > Lamniformes > Lamnidae > Carcharodon > Carcharodon carcharias. Next base: position 1,304,795 of record NW_024470676.1, read on the forward strand.
CAGAAATGGCCCTCCGACAGTGCAGCACTGCCTCCGTACTCACCATTCGACAATGCAGCCCTCACTCAGTATTGACACTCTGACAGTGCAGCACTCCATTAGTACTGAGCCTCCTACATTGCAGCACTGTCTCAGTACTGAGCCTCCGACAGCGCAGCATTCTCTCAATACTGTCCCTTAACAGTGCAGCACTCTCTCACTACTGACCATCTGACAGTGCAGCTTTCTCTCGGTACTGACCCTCCATCAGTGCAGCACTCCCTCGATACTGACCATCCGACAGTGCAACACTCCCTCAGTACTGACCCTCCGACAGTGCAACACTCCCTCAGTGCTGACCCTCCGACAGTGCAGCACTGCCTCAGTGCTGACCCTCCGACAGTGCAGCACTGCTTCAGGATTGTTCCTCCGACAGCGCAGCTCACCCTCAGTACTGACACTCCGACAATGCAGCACTCCCTCAGTACTGACCCACTGACAGTGCAGCATGCCATCATTACTGACCATCCAACAGTGCAGCACTCCCTCTGTACTGACCGCTGAGAGTGCAGCATCACCTCAGAACTGTTCCTCCGACAGTGCAGCACACCGTCAGTACTGACACTCCGACAATGCAGCACTCCCTCAGTACTGACCCTTCGACAGTGCAGCACTGCCTCAGTACTGACCCTCTGACAGTGCAGCAATCCCTCGGTACTTACCCCCTGACAGTGCAGCACTCCCTCAGTACTGACCATCTGACAGTGCAGCACTCCCTCAGGACTGTTCCTCAGACAGTGCAGCATTCCCTCAGTACTGACACTCCGACAATGAAGCACTCCCTCAGTACTGACCCTCCGACAGTCCAGCACACCCTCGGTATTGACCCAACAACAATGCAGCATCCCCACAAGACTGTTACTCCGACAGTGCAGCACTCCCTCAGTGATGACCCTCCGACAGTGCAGCACTCCCTCAGTGCTGACCTTCTGACAATGTAGCATACCCTCAGTTCTGTCCCCCTGACAGTGCAGCACTCCCTCAGTACTGACTCTCCGAAAGTGCAGCACACCCTCAGTACTGACTCTCCGACAGTGCAGCACACCCTCAGTACTGATCTTCCGTCAGTGCAGCATTCCCTCAGTACTGACCCTCCGACAGTGCAGCACTGCCTCAGTACTGACCCTCTGACAATGTAGCATACCCTCAGTACTGACTCTCCAAATGTGCAGCACCCCCTCAGAAATGGCCCTCCGACAGTGCAGCACTGCCTCTGTACTCACCATTCGACAATGCAGCCCTCACTCAGTATTGACACTCTGACAGTGCAGCACTCCATTAGTACTGAGCCTGCTACATTGTAGCACTGTCTCAGTACTGAGCCTCCGACAGCGCAGCATTCTCTCAATACTGTCCCTTAACAGTGCAGCACTCTCTCACTACTGACCATCTGACAGTGCAGCTTTCTCTCGGTACTGACCCTCCATCAGTGCAGCACTCCCTCGATACTGACCATCCGACAGTGCAACACTCCCTCAGTACTGACCCTTCGACAGTCCAGACTCCCTCAGGACTGACCCTCTGACAGTGCAGAACTCCCTCAGTACTGACCCCTGAAACTGCAGCACCACCTCAGAACTGACCGTCCAACAGTGCAAAACTCCCTCAATCCTAACCCTGTGGCAATACAGCTCTCCATCAGTACTGACCCTCCTACAGAGCAGCACTCCATCACGACTTACCCTCCGACCAAACAGCACTCTCTCAGTAATGACCTGCCGACAGTGCAGCACTCCCTCAGTACTGATCCTCCATCAGTGCAGCGCTCCCTCAGTACAGATCCTCCAACAGTGCAGCATTCTCATAGTACTGTCCCTCCGAATGTGCAGCATCCCCTTAGGACTGACCTTCCAACAATACGGCATTCCCTCAGTACTTACCTCCGACAGCACAGAATTCCCTTTCTACTGACCCTCGATAGTGCAGCACAACCTCAGTGCTGATCCTCCGACAGCGCAGCACTCCTTCAGTACTGATCCTCCGACAGCGCAGTACAACCTCAGTACCGACCTTCCGACAGTGCAGCACTCCCTCAGTACTGAAACTCTGACAGTGCAGCATCCCCTCATTACTGACCATCGACAGTGCAGCACTCCCTCAGTACTGTCCCTCCACCAGTGCAGCACTCCCTTACCACTGACCCTCTGACAGTGCAGCTTTTCCTCAGTACTGACCCTCTGACAGTGCAGCACGCCCTCAGTACTGACCGTCCGACAGTGCAGCACTCCCTCAGTACTGACCCTCTGACAGTGCAGCACTCCCTCAGTACTGACCCTGACAGTGCGGCACTCCCTCAGTACTGACCCTCCGACAGTGCAGCTTTTCCTCAGTACTGACACTCCGACAGTGCAGCACTCCCTCAGTACTGACCATCCTACAGTGCAGCTCTCCCTCAGTACTGACCCTCCGACAGTGCAGCGCTCCATCAGTACTGACCATCCGACAGTGCAGCTCTCCCTCAGTACTGACCATCCGACAGTGCAGCACTGCCTCAGTACTGACCCTCCGACAGTGCAGCACTGCCTCAGTACTGACCCTCCGACAATGTAGCATCCCCTCAGTTCTGTCCCCCTGACAGTGCAGCACTCCCTCAGTGCTGACCCTCCGAAAGTGCAGCGCTCTCTCAGTGCTGACCCTCCGACAGTGCAAAACTCCCTCAGTAGTGACACCTGACAGTGCAGAACTCCCTATGTACTGACCCATAAGAGTGCAGCTTCGCCACAGAACTGACCGTCCAACAGTGCAGCACTCCCTCAATCCTGCCCCTCCGACAGTGAAGCACTCCCTCCGTCGTGACCCTCCGACAGTGCAGCAGTCCCTCGGTATTGTGTCGATGGGTCATGAGAACTCGAAACGTCAACACTTTTCTTCTCCGCCGATGCTGCAAGACCTGCTGAGTTTTTCCAGGTAATTCTGTTTTTGTTTTGGATTTCCAGCATCCGCAGTTTTTTTGTTTTTATCCCTCAGTACTTACCCCCTGACAGTGCAGCACTCGCTCAGTACTGACCATCTGACAGTGCAGTACTCCCTCAGTACTGACCATCTGACAGTGCAGCACTCCCTCAGGACTGTTCCTCCGACAGTGCAGCACTCCCTCAGTACTGACACTCCGACAATGAAGCACTCCCTCAGTACTGACCCTCCGACAGTCCAGCACACCCTCGGTATTAACCCAACAACAGTGCAGCATCTCCACAAGACTGATGCTCCGACAGTGCAGCACTCCCTCGTTACTTACCCTCCGACAATGCAGCACTCCATTGTTACTTACCCTCCGACAGTGCAGCACACCGTCAATACTGACTGTCCGACAGTGCAGCACACTCACAAGACTGACACTCCGAAAGTGCAGCATTCAAACAGTACTGACACTCTGCCAGTGCAGCACCCCCTCAGTAAAGGCACTCTGACAGTGCAGCACTCCCTCGGTACTTACCCTCCGACAGGGCCGCACTCCCTTGATACAGACCTTCTGACATTGCAGCTCCCCTTTAGTAGTGATGATCCATTAGTACAGCACTCCCTCAGTACTGACACTCTGCCAGTGCAGCACTCCCTCAGGACTGACCTTGTGACAGTGCACCACTCCCTCAGGACTGTTCCTCCGACAGTGCAGCTCACCGTCAGTACTGACACTCCGACAATGCAGCACTCCCTCAGTACTGACCCACAGACAGTGCAGCATGCCGTCATTACTTACCCCCTGACAGTGCAGCACTCCCTCAGGACTGTTCCTCCGACAGTGCAGCACTCCCTCGGTACTGACACTCCGACAATGAAGCACTCCCTCAGTACTGACCCTCCGACAGTCCAGCACACCCTCGGTATTGACCCAACAACAGTGCAGCATCCCCACAAGACTGTTACTCCGACAGTGCAGCACTCCCTCAGTGCTGACCCTCCGACAGTGCAGCACTGCCTCAGTACTGACCCTCTGACAATGTAGCATACCCTCAGTACTGACTCTCCAAATGTGCAGCACCCCCTCAGAAATGGCCCTCCGACAGTGCAGCACTGCCTCTGTACTCACCATTCGACAATGCAGCCCTCACTCAGTATTGACACTCTGACAGTGCAGCACTCCATTAGTACTGAGCCTGCTACATTGTAGCACTGTCTCAGTACTGAGCCTCCGACAGCGCAGCATTCTCTCAATACTGTACCTTAACAGTGCAGCACTCTCTCACTACTGACCATCTGACAGTGCAGCTTTCTCTCGGTACTGACCCTCCGTCAGTGCAACACTCCCTCAGTACTGACCCTCCGACAGTCCAGACTCCCTCAGTACTGACCCTCCGACAGTGCAGCACTGCCTCAGTACTGACCCTCTGACAGTGCAGCACTCCCTCAGTACTCACCCTCCGACAGTGCACCGCTCCCTCAGGACTGTTCCTCCGACAGTGCAGCTCACCCTCAGTACTGACACTCCGACAATGCAGCACTCCCTCATTACTGACCCACTGACAGTGCAGCATGCCGTCATTACTGACCATCCAACAGTGCAGCACTCCCTCTGTACTGACCGCTGAGAGTGCAGCATCGCCTCAGAACAGTTCCTCCGACAGTGCAGCACACCGTCAGTACTGACACTCCGACAATGCAGCACTCCCTCAGTACTGACCCTTCGACAGTGCAGCACTGCCTCAGTACTGACCCTCTGACAGTACAGCAATCCCTCGGTACTTACCCCCTGACAGTGCAGCACTCCCTCAGTACTGACCATCTGACAGTGCAGCACTCCCTCAGTACTGACACTCCGACAATGAAGCACTCCCTCAGTACTGACCCTCCGACAGTCCAGCACACCCTCGGTATTGACCCAACAACAGTGCAGCATCCCCACAAGACTGTTACTCCGACAGTGCAGCACTCCCTCAGTGCTGACCCTCCGACAGTGCAGCACTCCCTCAGTACTGACCCTCTGACAATGTAGCATACCCTCAGTTCTGTCCCCCTGACAGTGCAGCACTCCCTCAGTACTGACCCTCCGACAGTGCAGCAGTCCCTCAGTACTGACACTCCGAAAGTGCAGCACACCCTCAGTACTGACTCTCCGACAGTACAGCACTCCCTCAGTAATGACCCGCCGGCACTGCAGCACTCCCTCAGTACTGCTCCTCCGTCAGTGCAGCACTCCCTCAGGACAGTCCCTCCGAAAGTGCAGCCCTCCCATAGTACTGACACTCCAAATGTGCAGCACCCCCTCACGACTGACCCTCCGACAGTGCAGCATTCCCTCTGTACTGACACTCGATAGTGCAGCACTCCCTCAGTACTGACACTCTGACAGTTCGGCACTCCCTCAGTACTGACCCTCCGACAATGCAACATTCTCTCAGTACTGACCCTCCGACAGTGCAGCCATTCCCTCTGTAATGACACTCGATAGTGCAGCACTGCCTCAGTACTGACACTCTGACAGTGTAGCACTCCCTCAGTACTGACCCTCCCACAGTGCAGCACTCCCTCAGTACTGGCCCTCCGACAGTGCAGCACTCCATCGGTTCTGACTCTCCCACAGTGCAGCACTCCCTCAGTACTGCTGCTCGATAGTGCAGCACTCCCTCAGTACTGACCATCCGACAGTGCAGCGCTCCCTCAGTACTGACCTTCTGAGAGTGCAGCACTCCCTCAGCACTGACCCTCTGACAGTGCAGCACTCCCTCAGTACTGACCCTCCGACAGTGCAGCACTCCCTCAGTACTGACACCTGACCGTGCAGCACTCCCTCAGTACTGACCCTCCGACAGTGCAGCACTCCCTCAGTACTGACCCTCCGAAACTGCAGCATTCCCTCAGTACTGACTCTTCGACAATGCAGCTCTCCCTCAGTACTGACACTCTGACAGTGCAGCACTCCATTAGTACAAACCCTCCGACAGTGCAGCACTCCCTCAGTACTGAGCCTCCGACTGTGCAGCAGTCCCATAGTACAGCCCAACCGAAAGTGCAGCACTCCCTCAGTACTGACACTCTGACAGTGCAGCACTCCATTCGTACAGACCCTCCAACTGCGCAGCACTCCCTCAGTACTGAGCCCCCGACACTGCAGCGTTCTCTCAGCACCATCCCTACAACAGTGCAGCACTCCTTCACTGCTGACCCTTCGACAGTGCAGCGCTCCCTCAGTACTGACCCTATGACAGTGCAGCACTCCCTCAGTACTGAGCCTCCGACAGTGCAGCACTCCCTCTGTATTGACCCCTGACAGTGCAGCAGTCCCCCAGTACTGACCACTGACAGTGCAGCACTCCCTCCGTATGACCCTCCAACAGCGCAGCGCTCCCTCAGTACTGATCCTCTGAGAGTGCAGCACTCCCTCAGCACTGACCCTCCGACAGTGCAGCACTCCCTCAGTACTGACCCTCCGACAGTGCAGCGGTCCCTCAGTGCTGACCCTCCCACAGTGCAGCGCTCCCTCAGTACTGACCCTCTGAGAGTGCAGCACTCCCTCAGTACTGATCGTCCGACAGTGCAGCGCTCCCTCAGTACTGACCTTCTGAGAGTGCAGCACTCCCTCAGCACTGACCCTCTGACAGTGCAGCACTCCCTCAGTACTGACCCTCTGACAGTGCAGCACTCCCTCAGTACTGACCCTCCGAAAGTGCAGCATTGCCTCAGTACTGACTCTTCGACAATGCAGCTCTCCCTCAGTACTGACCCTCCGACAGTGCAGCACTCCCTCAGTACTGACCCTCTGACAGTGCAGCACTCCCTCAGTACTGAGCCTCCGACTGTGCAGCAGTCCCATAGTACTGACCAACCGAAAGTGCAGCCCTCCCTCAGTACTGGCACTCTGACAGCGCAGCACTCCCTCAGTCCTGACCCTCCGACACTGCAGCATTCTCTCTGTACTGACCCTCCGACAGTGCAGCAGTCCCATAGTCCTGACCCTCCAAAAGTGCAGCACTCCCTCAGTACTGACTCTTTGACAATGCAGCTCTACCTCAGTACAGACACTCTGACAGTGCAGCACTCCATTAGTACAGACTCTCCGACGGTCCAGCACTCCCTCAGTACTGAACACCCAACAATGTAGCGTTCTATCCGTACTATCCCTACAACAGAGCAGCACTCCTTCACTGCTGATCCTCTCACAGTGCAGCTCGATAGTGCAGCACTCCCTCAGTACTGACCGTCCGACAGTGCAGCACTCCCTCAGTCCTGACCCTCCGACACTGCAGCATTCTCTCTGTACTGACCCTCCGACAGTGCAGCAGTCCCATAGTCCTGACCCTCAAAAAGTGCAGCACTCCCTCAGTACTGACTCTTCGACAATGCAGCTCTCCCTCAGTACAGACACTCTGACAGTGCAGCACTCCATTAGTACAGACACTCCGACAGTCCAGCACTCCCTCAGATCACCCAACAATGTAGCGTTCTATCCGTACTATCCCTACAACAGAGCAGCACTCCTTCACTACTGACCCTCTCACAGTGCAGCTCTCTCTCGGTACTGACCATCCAACAGTGCAGCACTCCCTCAATACCTACCCTCCGACAGTGCAGCAATCCCTCAGTACTGACCCTCCGACAGTGCAGCACTCCCTCAGTACTGACCCTCCGACAGTCCAGCACTCCCTCAGTACTGACCCTCCGACAGTGCAGCACTCCCTCAGTACAGAGCCTCCAACAGTGCAGCATTCTCATAGTACTGTCCCTCCGAATGTGCAAAATCCTCTCAGGACTGACCTTCCAACAGTACGGCACTCCCTCAGTACTTACCTCCGACAGCACAGAATTCCCTCTCTACTGACCCTCGATAGTGCAGCACACCCTCAGTACTGATCCTCCAACAGCGCAGCACTCCTTCAGTACTGACCTTCCGACAGTGCAGCACACCCTCAGTACTGACCCTCCGACAGTGCAGCACTCCCTCAGTACTGACCCTCTGACAGTGCAGCACTCCCTCAGTACTGACCCTCTGACAGTGCAGCACTCCCTCAGTACTGACCTTCTTTCAGTGCAGCTTTTCCTCAGTACTGAGCCTCCGACAATGCAGCACTCTCTCAGTACTGACATTCTGACACTGCAGCACTCCCTCAGTGCAGACCCTCCGACAGTGCAGCACTCCCTCAATCCTTACCCTCCGACAGTGCAGCACTCCCTCAATCCTTACCCTCCGACAGTGCAGCATTCCCTCGGTACTGACCTTCTGACAGTGCAGCACTCCCTCAGCACTGACCCTCCGACAGTGCAGCACTCCCTCAGTACTGAACCTTCGACAGTGCAGCACTCCCTCAGTACTGACCCTCCGACAGTCCAGCACTCCCTCAGTACTGACCCTCCGACAGTGCAGCACTCCCTCAGTACAGACCCTCCAACAGTGCAGCATTCTCATAGTACTGTCCCTCCGAATGTGCAGCATCCCCTCAGGACTGACCTTCCAACAGTACGGCACTCTCTCAGTACTGACCCTCTGACAGTGCAGCATTCCCTCAGTACTGACCCCTGAGAGTGCAGCAATCCCTCAGAACTGACCCTCCGATAGTGCAGCACTCCCTCAGTACTGACCCTCCGACAGTGCAGCACTCCCTCACTACTGACCCTCTGACAGTTCAGCACTCCCTCAGCACTGACCCTCTGACAGTGCAGCACTCCCTCACTACTGACCCTCTGACAGTTCAGCACTCCCTCAGTACTGACCCTCCGACAGTGCAGCACTCCCTCACTACTGACCCTCTGACAGTTCAGCACTCCCTCAGTACTGACCATCTGACAGTGCAGCGCTCCCTCAGAACTGACCTTCCGACAATGCAGCACACCTGCAGTATTGACACTTTGACAGTGCAGCATTCCCTCAGTACTGACACTATGACAGTGCAGCACTCTCTCAGTACTGTTCTTCCACCAGTGCAGCACTCCCTCACTACTGACCCTCTGACAGTGCAGCTTTTCCTCACTACTGACCCTCTGACAGTGCAGCTTTTCCTCAGTACTGACCCTCCGACTGTGCAGCACTCCCTCAGTACTGACTCTCTGACAATGCAGCTTTTCCTCACTACTGACACTCCGACAGTGCAGCACTGCATCAGTACTGACACCTGACCGTGCAGCACTCCCTCAGTACTGACCCTCCGACAGTGCAGCGCTCCCTCAGAACTGACCATCCGACAGAGCAGCACTCCCTCAGGACTTACACTCCGAACGTTCAGCAGTCTCTCAATAATGTCCCTCCACCAGTGCAGTACTCCCTCACTACTGACCCTCTGACAGTGCAGCACTCCCTCCGTATGACCCTCCAACAGTGCAGCGCTCCCTCACTACTGACCCTCTGACAGTGCAGCTTTTCCTCAGTACTGACCCTCTGACAGTGCAGCACTCCCTCAGTACTGACACCTGACCGTGCAGCACTCCCTCAGTACTGACCCTCCGACAGTGCAGCACTCCCTCAGTACTGACACCTGACCGTGCAGCACTCCCTCAGTACTGACCCTCCGACAGTGCAACACTCCCTCAGTACTGACCCTCCGAAACTGCAGCATTCCCTCAGTACTGACTCTTCGACAATGCAGCTCTCCCTCAGTACTGACACTCTGACAGTGCAGCACTCCATTAGTACAAACCCTCCGACAGTGCAGCACTCCCTCAGTACTGAGCCTCCGACTGTGCAGCAGTCCCATAGTACTGCCCAACCGAAAGTGCAGCACTCCCTCAGTACTGACACTCTGACAGTGCAGCACTCCATTCGTACAGACCCTCCAACTGCGCAGCACTCCCTCAGTACTGAGCCCCCGACACTGCAGCGTTCTCTCAGCACCATCCCTACAACAGTGCAGCACTCCTTCACTGCTGACCCTTCGACAGTGCAGCGCTCCCTCAGTACTGACGCTATGACAGTGCAGCACTCCCTCAGTGCTGAGCCTCCGACAGTGCAGCACTCCCTCTGTATTGACCCCTGACAGTGCAGCAGTCCCCCAGTACTGACCCCTGACAGTGCAGCACTCCCTCCGTATGACCCTCCAACAGCGCAGCGCTCCCTCAGTACTGATCCTCTCACAGTGCAGCACTCCCTCAGCACTGACCCTCCGACAGTGCAGCACTCCCTCAGTACTGACCCTCCGACAGTGCAGCGGTCCCTCAGTGCTGACCCTCCCACAGTGCAGCGCTCCCTCAGTACTGACCCTCTGACAGTGCAGCACTCCCTCAGTACTGACTCTCCCACAGTGCAGCACTCCCTCAGCACTGACCCTCTGACAGTGCAGCACTCCCTCAGTACTGACCCTCTGAGAGTGCAGCACTTCCTCAGCACCGACCCTCTGACAGTGCAGCACTCCCTTACTACTGTCCCTCTGACAGTGCAGCCCTCCCTCAGTACTGAACGCTGACAGTGCTGCGCTCCCTCAGTACTGCTGCTCGATTGTCAGCTCAAGTATATATGAAGGGTTTATACGGACATGAGGCCTGAATGATTTTCTTCTTTTTGTTCTGTGAGGTCACTCTTTTCTTCAGAATGGATCCACAGCCTGTACTGGCTGGAAAGAAGCTGTCGGTGTACAAACTCTGCTTTGATAGATTCCCCACTCCCTTAAATGCAAGAGATTAATCTGCTCGTACTGGAAATCCTTGGCAATGTGTTCCTCTTTGTTTCACCCCTCCTACCACTCCCACATAGACTTGACCTTGGTTACCTGTAATTCACTGGCATCTATCCTCCTGCGCCTTGATAGATCCTTCTCCAACATGGGCAGCAGTAAAAGGTGAATTAATGCCATCACTGCCTCACATTATTAATTCACTGTTTCTCAGAGTCAAATTATATCGTTTACCTCCCCGAATTGTACTTCCAGTGGGGGAGCTGTGCAAATATTTTATCTAACCCCGTGCTGCACCTGTACTGGGAGTGTTTGATGGGGATGGTGTAGAGGGAGCTTTACTCTGTATCTAACCCCGTGCTTTACCTGTCCTGGGAGTGTTTGATGGGGACAGTGTAGAGGGAGCTTTATTCTGTATCTAACCACGTGCTGTAGCTGTCCTGGGGGTGTTTGATGGGGACAGTGTAGAAGGAGCTTTACTCTGTATCTAACCCCATGCTGTACCTGTCCTGGGAGTGTTTGATGGGGACCATAGAGGGAGGTTTACTCTGTGTCTAACTCCGTGCTGTACTTGTCCTGGGAATGTTTGATGGGGACTGTGTAGAGGGAGCTTTACTCTGTATCTAACCCCGTGCTGTACTTGTCCTGGGAGTGTTTGATGGGGACTGTGTAGAGGGAGCTTTACTCTTTTTCTAACCCCGTGCTGTACCTGTCCTGGGAATGTTTGATGGGGACTGTGTAGAGGGAGCTTTACTCTGTATCTAACCCCGTGCTGTACCTATCCTGGGAGTGTTTGATGACACTAGTATTTGGTTTGGTTTTTGCAACCCATGGTGTGTGCTGCTTAGACACCATTAAGCAGTCTTGTATAAATTACCAAGAAGTATTCATTCACATTTCTGAACTATGTACATATTTAGATTGGAGGGTATAACTATGGAGAGGATTCCATGGCATGAACTTACATGTTTGTGCCTAGCTCTATACTGCTGACCTAAGCTCTAGGTCAGGTGTCTTCTTACATCATCCTACTACAACTCCCCCCAAGTCCTTATTCCCTGGATATAGTCTGACAACAGTTACTCACAGTTTGATTCAAGTCTCGCCTTGTTACAAGGCTTGTGTACTTAACTTCAGTGTTGCAACTGTAGCTACTCTCACTCTAAACTGCTGCACGATTAACATTATGACATTAACAGAGTTCATGCTAATAGTCATTTGGTGACACTGAACTTGAGTGTTGCTGAAAAAAGAGACATGTCAAAGCTTTTCATCTTGCACTCATCAGGACACTCGCGAGAATACCAATATAAGGGGGAAAAACCACAATTTCTACTGTACGTGAAGAGAGTGCTGATTGGTTGGCAAGTGGCGTTGCCATGGAGAATGCATCACTGATGGTGACTGAAAGTTAACTGCCAAGCATTGCTTGAAATTTAAACCAGGCAGCTTGACCCTGATTGGTCCAGGCATTTCCCTGAGGAATGAGTCAGGGAATGGCTGTCACTTATCTGGTTTAGCTGAGACAGGTGCCCTGTGTGCACATGTTCTTTCTGTCTGCAAAGAACAGGGTCCCGTGTATTGATATACCGGAAGCGACATGTACTGTGAGCTACATCTCACTTGCCGTCCGGCCGGGAGGGTGGGTAGGATCGAGGGGCTGTTGATCTTGGTGGTGGAGCCGGGTGGCTTCACGCGGTTTGCCCATTGGCGACTGTCGGTTGGCACCGCATCTGCTGGGCCGAGTGGCTGCGGCGGTGGGTTTGGCACCGTGAGCAGAGCTGGTTTCTGTCTGGGTGGGTGGGAGTGGTATCCGTCCCAGCTGTCGGGCGTGTCCCTTCATCGTCATCTTCTTCTTCTGACTATCCCGGGGTCTGGAATCCTTCTGGGTTGTGGGGGGGGGGGCTGGTTGAGGGGAGCCGTCCTGTGGGTGGGGGTAGAGTGTGGAGGCGGCTCACTGCTGCTGAGTGGTGTTTGTGTGTGTCGGGGGGTGGGGGGGGGGTGGCAGGGGGAGGTGCTGGTCCCCGGTCCCCGTGGTCTCTGCCGTCTCCTCACGGTCGTCCTTGGCACCGTGGAAGCCGCTGGAGGCCCAGGCTCTGCTGGTAGCCGCTCTGGCTCTGGCGCCGCCTCAACTGGGGCTGCTGGGGTGACCCTCCCTCACCGAGGGTTGGCGGGGCCCTCGGTTCGGGTTCGGTGGGGTGGAGGGGGTGAGGGGGTGGAGCTGGGGATGGGGGAATGAAGAGATCAGCTCCGCGAGCGGGCTGGGGTGGTGTGGGGGGGGGGAGGTGGGTGGAGAGGCTGGGGGGGTGGGGTGGGGTGTGGGAGAGGCTGCGAACAGCGTCACCGTCGAGCTGCTGCCTTCGGGAGGACGAGCGTCTGGCCCCGACTGGCAGAGTCTGCTGAAGTGCCCCCCCCCCACCCCCCCCTCTCTCTCTCTCTCTCTCTCTGTGTGTGTGGCAGGTGGAGTGTTCAGCAGGGCTGGCCGGACATCAGTCCTCCCTGGGGGTGCGCCTCGCCCCCACCCCCATCCCCGCAGCGCTGTCTTGTTCGCCCGGCTGGGTGGCTCGGGGAGGGGGTTGGGGGGGCGGTGGGGGGGGGTGGCGGGGGAGGGAGGTTGGGGGGGTGGTTTGGTGGTTGGTGTTGGTTCACCCTGGGCTCGGACGGGTGGTCACCGTGTTTCGGTGGGTGGAACCGAGGCGCGGCCTCCGTCCCCATGAAGACCCCTCGCCTCCCAGAACGGGCCCGATGGTGGCCCCTGGCCGCTCGGACAGCCTGGCCAGCCGGACAGCCTCGTGGAGAGCGAGGCCTCCCTCGGCTCGGAGAAGGCCGGACAGCGAGTCCCCCACGACGCCCACCGCCATTCCGTCTCGGATGAGTTCGGATTTCAGATCTCCGTACTCACATCCTTCTGCCGTGCGGTTAGAGGTCGTTGATAAAGGAATCGGCAGGCTCCCCAGGCTCCTCGACTCTCCCTGTTACGTTTGGCGCATCCCAAGGTCTTGTCGGGTCACCGGTTGGAAGAGAGGTCAAAAAATTTTAAAACATCTCCACACTTAGCAGGCGATTCACCTTTGGCCTGCCTGGCGATGATATCGAGTGCAGTGGGCCCAATTGAATATAGCAGGGTACTAACTTGTTCTGCCTCCAACTTTTCATTTAATCCTGCGATTGCGCTATATCTGAGGGAACTTCAGCAGCCATATTTCCTTCCTCAGTGACTGTCTCCGTCTCCGACTTACCCCACGTGGATTTCAACTGAAGTTCCATCCCTCATGTTTAGAACCCACCCAGGATTGCAGGTACCTCTGGGACATACAACGCTCCTCGGACTGCTGTTCCCGTCACATCTTGAGATCCACACTCAGTGCCATTCGCTGCCATATGAACACAATTGACCTCTCCCTCCAGCAGCACCGACACACCCGATCTCTAAGCTGTCCTTGCCCCCAGTTTCATTTTTATTCTTCGTCTCATCCGACGCCTCAACAAGAAACTTTGTCTCTTTCTTTCAGGTGTAAAGGAACGCAAGCTCCAACAACTCATCAACACCAACGTCCATCCAGGACCCTCCACCCCTGCCCGTCCCTCTGTCCCCACCCCATCTTCCAATCCCAGCCCCGGCCGTGTATTCACCATACCCCCTGACCTTCCCCTCTCCGATGCTGAACGTTCAGTGCTCAGCAAAGGACTTAATTTCATACCCTTGCGCCTTCATCTCAATGAATTTCGGGCTCGGTACGATGCTGAACTCTTCTTCCGCCGTCTTCGTCTCCCGGCTCACTTCTTTGGGCAGGAGTCCTCTCCCCGTTCAACAGATCCTTTTACCCATCTCCAATATTCTCCCTCTACCTGGACCTCTCCCACTGGATTCTTACCTTCTCTTGATCTTTTCATTGAGAACTGTCGGCACGACATTAATCGTCTCAATTTCTCTGCTCCTCTCACCTATTCTAACCTGTCTCTCTCTGAACTTACTGCACTCCGTTCTCTCAGGTCCAACCTTGACATTGTCATCAAACCCACTGACAAGGGTGGTGCTGTTGTTTTCTGGTGTTCTGACCTCTACTTCACAGAGGCTGAGCGTCAACTTGCAGACACTTCCTCCTACCTCTCCCTGGACCATGACCCCACCACTGAACATCAAGCCATTGTTTCCAGGACTGTCACTGACCTCAGCTCCTCTGGAGATCTTCCCTCCACAGTTTCCAACCTCATAGCCTCCCAACCTCAGACGGCCTGCTTCTACCCCCTACCCAAAATCCACAAACAGGACTGCCCCGGCAGACCGATCGTGTCAGCCTGTTCCTGTCCCATGGAACTCATTTCTCGCTATCTTGACTCCCTTCTCTCTCCCCTTGTCCAGTCTCTTCCCACCTTCATCCTTAATTCCTCTAACACCCTACATCATATCAACAATTTCCAGTTCCCTTGCCCCAACCGCCTCCTCTTCACATGGACATCCAATCCCTCTACACCTCCATTCCCCACCAGGATGGCCTGATGGCCCTTAGCTTCTTCCTCGACCAGAGGCCCGAACAATCCCCATCCACCACTACTCTCCTCCATCTGGTTGAACTTGTTCCCACACTGAACAATTTCTCCTTAAACTCCTCTCACTTCCTCCAAATAAAAGGTGTGGCCATGAGTACCTGCATGGGCCCCAGCTATGCCTGTCTCTTTATGGGGTATGTGGAACATTCCTTGTTCCAGTCGTACTCCGGCCCCCTCCCACAACTCTTTCTCCAGTACATCGATGATTATTTCGGTGCTGCTTCATGCTCTCGTCTGGACCTGGAAAAACGTGTTAATTTTGCTTCCAATCTCCACCCCTCCATCATTTTCACGTGGTCCATCTCTGACACTTCCCTTCTCTTCCTTGACCTCTCTGTCTCAATCTCTGGTGATAGACTGTCCACCAATATCCATTACAAACCCACCGAGTCCAACAGCTACCTTGACTACAGCTCCTCACACCCCACTTCCTGTAAGGACTCCATCCCATTCTCTCAGTTCCTTCACCTCCGTCACATCTGTTCTGATGATGCCACTTTCCAAAACAGTTCCTCTGACATGTCCTCCTTCTTCCTTAACCGAGGTTTTCCACCCATGGTCGTTGACAGGGCCCTCAACCGTGTCCGGCCCTTCTCCCGCGTGTCCACCCTCACACCTTCCTCTCCCTCCCAGAAACATGATAAGGTCTCCCTTGTCCTCACTTATCACCCCACCAACATCCGCATTCAAAGGATCATCCTCCGCCATTTCCGCCAACTCCAGCATGATGCCACCACCAAACACATCTTCCCTTCACCACCACACCGCCCCCCCCCACCCCCGCCGCCCCCCACGATGGTATTCCACAGGCATGATTCCCTCCGGTACACCCTGGCCCACTCCTCCATCACCCCCTACACCTCAACCCCCTCCCATGGCACCTTCCCATGCAACCGCAGAAGCTGCAACACCTGCCCCTTTACTTCCCCACTCCTCATCGTCCAAGGACCCAAACACTCCTTTCAAGTGAAGCACCATTTCACTTGCACTTCCCTCAACTTAGTCTACTGCATTCGTTGCTCCCAACTTAGTCTACTGTATTCGGTCTGTCCGCAAGCATTACCCAGACCTCCCTGTCACTTGCCATTTTAACACCCCACCCTGCTCTCTTGCCCACATGTCCGTCCTTGGCCTGCTGCATTGTTCCAGTGAAGCTCAACGCAAACTGGAGGAACAGCACCTCATCTTCCGACCAGGCACTTTACAGCCTTCCGGACTGAATATTGAGTTCAACAGCTTCAGATCATGAACTCTCTCCTCCATCCCCACCCCCCTTCCAATCCCCCTTTTTCTAATAATTTATAATTTTTTATATATACATATATTTTTATATATATTTTTCTTTTCCCACCTATTTCCATTATTTTTAAATGTATTTCCATCCATTGTATTATCTCTACATTTTAGCCTTTTTCGATCTCTTCCCCCCACCCCACCCCTACTAGGGCCATCTGCCACTAGCTTTCTACCCTTAATGTCCCCATTAGCACATTCCTCAGATAATATCACCACCATCAACACCACTTTGTCCTTTTGTCTGACATCTTTTAGTTATCTCCACCTATCACTGGCCCTCTATCCAGCTCTACCTGTCCTACCCCACCTTAAACCAGCTTATATTTCACCTCTCTTTTATATTTACTTAGTTCTGTTGAAGAGTCATACGGACTCGAAACATTAACTGTGTTCCTCTCTGCAGATGCTGTCAGACCTGCTGAGTTTTTCCAGGTATTTATGTTTTTGTTTCAAAAGCTCCACTTGTGAGATTGGTCCAGTCACATGGGGGAGTGGTGGCAATGAAGGATTGTGATCCACGGTCCAAACATTTTAAAGTGTGGGTGTCCCTTTAAGAGATTGGAGGATTTCGAAATGGCGCCACCGGTATTGCTAGGTTGGGGGGAGGAATGATCTTTGTGGACTTTGGGCGCGACTTTTAAAATGGCGGAGAGGAACCGGGAGGAGGAAGGAGCTGCAAAATGGGCGCGGCTGGGTCAGCCGAATGGCGGCAGCCTGTCGCAGGTCGGGTTCAGGTCAGGAGAGCAGGAGCCTCGCTGGCCGCCAGGCCGAAAATTTCGTGAGTCGCTCGGCATTTTAGTTTAAACGGGTCTTTCCGTGCGTTCAGCGTTTTTTCTCCCCCACTTTTGCTGTGCTCCAGGCTCACGGGCCAAGTGGAGAGGGCACCCATTCAGAGGTTGAGCTCGCGACAAATGTCCAGCTGAGTTTTCTGCCTGACTGATTTTTAAAAGAAATAGTTCCCAGGGCTGGTTTCCCTGGAATTTCAAAAAGGCTGCGCCTCACCCTGCAGGCTGCTTGGCTGTTGGCTCTGCTTTGTTGAAGCTGCTTCCACAGGGACGCAGCGGAGACTTTTAGCTTGATTTAACTTCTGCCTTTTATTCTGCTGCCAGGATCTTCTATCTCTGGAGCTTTGCAGGTGAGTTTTCTTGGCTCTTTGCATCTTGAGTGAGGCTACTTCAGAGCAGAAATTCGTTCCCGGTGTCCTTTTCTTGATCTGCCCAGCCTTTTTATGGAGAACGTGTGATTTTGATCTCCGGCCGCCACCAAGTTTGATCCCAACGCTGCCACCATGTTTTTTTGGCTTGTTGCTACCCATGGTCTGTAGTGCTTAGACTCCATTAAACAGTCTTGTAGAAGTCAAAAAGTCTTTATTAACATTACTGAACTATGTGCACATTTATAGTAGACGGTACAGATATGGAGAGTACTCCAGGGCATGATCTTACATGTTGCCACCTCTCTCAACACGATTGACCTAAGCTCTTGGTCAGGCACCTTCTTACATTATTGGTGGATGGTACTGTAAATAGCCCCAAGTTCACCCTTAATGTCCTTCTCCTCCAACCAGGTGTCTGGATGGTTAGCACTTGCAATCCTGTCATTAATGAGCAAAAATATTATCCTTAAACGCAGCTTAAAAGAAAGGGACCATCATTTCATTGCCCAGTTTACATTCTATTCCAAAGCTCTTGTGCCCAGCCTCCCATCTCCCACCTTCCATAAATGTCAGCTCATCCAAAACTCTGCTGTCCCCATGTCCTAATTTGAATTGGCTCCTCTTCACCTGTTATCCTGCTATTGCTTGTTGACAAACATTGGCTCTTGATCTGTCAATGCCTCGATTTTAAAATTCTCATCCTTGTTATCAGATCCCTCCACATCCTCCCTCCCTAAAACTATAACCTCCTGCAGCCCCTATGACCCTCCCTATCACTGTAATCTCCCCCGACCCTGACAACCCTCCCTACATTTGGAACTTCCTGCAGCCCCTTCAACCCTCTCTATCTCTAATCTTCTCCAGCTCCTACAACACTGCCGATCTTGGTAACTTCATCTAGCCTCTTCAACCCTCCTTTTCTCTGTAAACTTTTTAAAAATTCATTCACGGGATGTGGGCTTTGCTGGCTGGGCCAGCATTTATTGCCCATTGCTAATTGCCCTTGAGAAGGAGGTGGTGAGCTGCCTTCTTGACCGCTGCAGTCCCTGTGGTGTAGGTACACCCACAGTGCTGTTAGGGAGGGTGTTCAAGGATTTTGACCCAGCGACAGTGAAGGAACGGTGATATACTTCCAAGTCAGGATGATGAGTGACTTGGAGGGGAACTTCCAGGTGGTGGTGTTCCCATGTGTCTGCTGCCCTTGTCCTTCTAGATGGTAGTGGTTGTGGGTTTGAAAGGTGCTGTCGAAGGAGCCTTGGTGAATTCCTGCAGTGCATCTTGTAGATGGTACACACACTGCTGCTATTGTGTGTTGGTGGTGGAGGGAGTGAATGTTTGTGGATGGGGTGCCAATCTAGCGGGGCTGTTTTGTCCTGGATGGTGAGCTTCTTGAGTGTTGTGGGAGCTGCACTCATCCAGGCAAGTGGGGAGTATTCCATCACACTCCTGACTTGTGTCTTATAGGTGGTGGACAGGCTTTGGGGAATCAGGAGGTGAGTTACTTGCCATAGGATTCCCAGCCCCTGGCCTGCTCTTGTAGCCACAGTATTTATACGGCTAGTCCAGTTCAGTTTCTGGTCAATGGTTGATAGTGGAGTCCGGAGTCGATTTTGAGGACTTTCAGGGCAACTCCCTCTCGACTGTTTACCACTGTGTCATCATCTCTGCTGGGCCTGTCCTGCCAGTGGGACAGGACATACCCAGGGATGGTGATGGTGGTGTCTGGAACATTTTCTGTCAGATATGATTCCATGAGGATGACTATGTCAGGCTGTTGCTTGACTAGTCTGTGACACAACTCTCTCAGTTTTGGCACAAGCCCCCAGATGTTAGTGAGGAGGAGTTTGCAGGGTTGACAGGGCTGAGTTTGCCGTTGTCGTTTCCGGGGCCTAGGTCGATGCCGGGTGGTCCGTCCGGTTTCATTCCTTTTTTGAGGCTTTGTAGCGGCTCGTTACAACTGAGTGGCTGGCTTGGCCATTTCAGAGGGACAGTTCAGAGTCAACCACATTGTTGCAGGTCTGGAGTCACATGTAGGCCAGACTGGGTAAGGACGGCAGATTTCATCCAGTCCCTACAACCCTCCCTATCTCTGTAACCTCCTCCAGCTCCTACAACCCTCCCTATCTCTGTAACCTCCTCCATCCCCTACCACTCTCCCTATCTCTGTAACCTCCTCCATTCCCTACACCCCTGCCATCTCTGAAACCTCCTCCAGCCCCTACAACCCTCCAAGGTCTCTGCGCTCCTCCAATTCCGGCCTCTTGAGCATCCCCCAATTCCCATCGCTCCACCATTGGCGGCCATGCCTTCAGCTGCCTGGGGCCCCAAGCTCTGGAATTCCTTCCCTAAACCTCTCTGCTGCTATCTCTCTCTTTCCTCCTTTAAGGAGCTCCTTAAAAACTCTGCCACAGAGCATTGGTCACGTCTTCAGCATCTCCTTCTGTGTCTTGATGTCAAATTACTTCGGACTCCCACGGAGCACCTGGAGGATGTTGCACTCTGCTCATGGACCTTTAGAAATGCAATCCCCTACTCCACAATGAGCTGGTTGATCCTCAGCTGGAATACCAAGTCCGCTTGTGGTCTGCTCGAACTTTGGGCAACGGTGGAGGCTTTGGGATAGCTGCAGAGATGAGCCGCCAGTCTAAGTTCCAGTTCGATGCGTCTCCCTCATCAAGTGAGGCTCAGGGAGTTGGCTCTCCGTGTGGGAGTGTGACTCGATTCTCTGCAGAAGGGGTGAAGGGCGGGCTTCATCACTTGGCAATAGAGTAGGTGTTGCAGGCAATGCAGAGCCTGAGTAATCCCTTCACGACTAGCTCTGATCCCATAGTCAGGTCGGAGAGGAAATTTCCTTGTTTTCTGTCGCTCCACAACATTGCCCTAGGGACTTTTGCATCTTTTTCTAACCTCAAGGCTTTGGGGAAATTCTGTATCATCACATGTGAAGCATTGTGATTGGTAATGGGATGGCCTGTCTCTCCCTGGACGTATCAACAGGTCAAAAATGGGCCATTCGGCCCATCTGCTCCACGCTGGTGTTTCTGCTCCCACGAACCTCCTCCCAACCCCCTCTTCATCTCACCCCATCATCATATCCATCTGTTCCTTTCTCCCTCATGTGTTTCTCCAGCTTCCTGCACTGATTGTGTTCAGGGGGAGGTGGTGGCATAGTGGTATTATCACTGGACTAGGGTATTGCTCTGTGGACCGGGGTTCGAACCCAACCCTGGCAGATGGTGAAATTTAAATTCAATAAAAAAATCTGGAATTAAAAGTCTCATATTTCTGGACTTCAACAAGGACAGAAAAATGTCCAACCCATTGTCCATAGGATTGAACAGCATAGAAAGATGCCATTCACCTCCGCCAGTTCATGCCGGTGTTTATACTCCATCTTCAGCCCCTCCTCCCATTCTTCCTCATAGAAATATAGAAAATAGGAGCAGGAGTAGGCCATTCAGCCCTTCGAGCCGGCTCCGTCATTCAACATGATCACGGCATTCATCATGAAACCATTGGCGATTGTTGTAAAAACCCACCTGGTTCACTAAGGTCCCTTGGGGAGGGAAATCTGCTGTCCTTACCCGGTCTGGCCTACCTGTGACTCCAGGCCTACAGCGATGTGGTTGACTCTTAATTAGGGATGGACAATAAATGCTGGCCTAGCCAGCGGCATGCCAATCCCCATGAACGAATATAAAAGAAAGACGATTCAGCTTAACCACTCAACGCACCTTCCTTGGTCATTGAGTCTTGGGTCGGGACTTGAACGCAGAGCTGCTGGCTCAGAGGCAGGATGCTGAAACCTCTGTGCCACAAGACCCCCACCTTCTGACCACCCCCCCCTCCCCCCCCACCCCCCCCACCTGAATTGCCCTGTTAGATTCATTAGTGACTATCTGAAATTGACGACCCCACTCTCAATGTGGACGAGTCTGTGATTCGAAGATGATTCATTCACGCTGGTGAGACCAAAATAATTGAGGGCAAAGATCTCACTGCAGGGAGGGACAGGGCTCCATGAGAATGATGGACCCAATATGCTACTGCTGGCCGTGCAGAGAAAGGATTAATAATGTCATGTTTGCTCAAGTATACTGAAGCAAACATTGAAATAGTTGTTGTGAGAGCTCGGTTAGAAGATATAATCAAAGGAGGTTTTTCCATCACTAGGTAAATGATCTGCTCTAATCTAATCTGCTAATGATAAGGGAGCCGTTGGCCCTTTTCATGGGGTTTGCAAGTTGTCAGGTAGCCGTCAGGTAGTGTGGGTATAATTAAACAGTGACCTCACACTCACAGCTCAGCGAGAGAGCACTCGTATTTCAGGATGTCAACAAGGACATAAAAAAATGTCCGACCCATTGTCTACAGGGTTGAATGGCACAGAAAGACGCCATTCACCTCTGCCAGTTCATGCCGCTGTTTATACTCCATCTTCAGCCCCTCCTCCCATTCTTCCTCATAGAAATATAGAAAATAGCAGCAGGAGTAGGCCATTCAGCCCTTCGAGCCGGCTCTGCCATTCAATATGATCACGGCTGATCCTTTGTCTCAACACCGTACTCCCGCTCTCTCCCCATACCCCTTTGGAATCCAGAAATCTATCTATTTCCTTCTTAAATATATTCAGTGACTTGGCCTCCACAGCCTCTGTGGTAGAGAATTCCACAGGTTCATCAGCCTCTGAGTGAAGGAGTTTCTCCTCATCTCAGTACTGAATGGCCTTCCCTGTATCCTGAGACTGTGACCCCTTGTTCTAGACCCTCCAGCCAGAGGAAATATTATCCCTGCATCCAGTCTGTCCATCCCTGTCAGAATTTTACACGTTTCTATGAGATCGCCTCTCATTCTTCTTAACTCCAGTGAATAAAGGTTTAGTTGACCCAATCTCTCCTCATATGACAATCCTGCCATCCCAGGAATCAGTCTGGTGAACATTCGCTGCCCTCCCTCTTTGGCAAGTACATCCTTTCTTAGGTAAGGAGACCAAAACTGTACACAATACTCCATGTGTGGTCTCACCAAGGCCCTGTACAGCTGCAGTGAGACATCCTTGCTCCTGTACTCAAGTCCTCTCACAATGAAGGCCAACATACCATTTGCCTTTTTAACTGCTTGCTGCACCTGCATGCTTGCTTTCAGTGACTGGTGTACAAGGACACCCAGGTCCCTTTGTACATCAACATCCCCCAATCTATCACCATCCACATAATACTCTGCCATTCTGTTTTTCCTCCCAAAGTGGATAACTTCACACTTGTCCACGTTATACTCACTTAACCTGTCTAAATCGCTTTGAAGCCTCTTAACATCCTCCTCACCACTCGTGTCGTCAGAAACTTGGAAATATTATGTTTGGTTCCCCCATCCGAATCATTGATATAGATTGTGAATTGCTCATCTCCCAAAAAACTCACTGCTCGGTGGATGCAATTTTGAAATGTGGCCTGGGTTGTTCTCTAGGGAAGTTGTCACCTTCAGCAAGAAATATCCTTAAGGGGAAAGAGCCTGTGTAAAATGGACAGGTTCCTGCTGAGAGAGAGAGAGAGAGACAGAGAGGGAGCTTCAGAGAGAAAGAGAGAGAGAGAGAGAGAAAGGGAGACAGAGAAAGAGATGGAGAGAGAGAGACAGACAGAGAGAGAGAGAGACAGAGACACGGAGACAGAGAGAGATACAAAGAGACAGAGACACACACAGAGAAACAGGGAGAGATGGAGAAAGAGAGACAGAGAGAGAGAGAGAAACGGAAAGAGAGAGATGGAGGGAGAGGGACAGGGAGAGACCTAGCAGAGAGATAGACAGATGGAGAGAGACAGAGAGAGAAAGAGACAGAAAAACAGAGTGAGAAAGAAAGTGAGAGAGAGACACAGAGAGAGGGAGACAGAGAGAGAGAGAGACAGAGGGAGAGAGAGAGACACACACAGAGAGAGGGACAGAGAGAGAAAGGGAGAGAGTGACAGAGAAAGAGAGAGACAGAGGGAGAGCGAAACAGAGAGAGAGATACAGAGAGAGAGAGAGACAGAGATACAGAGAGCAAGAAACAGAGAAAGATACAGTGAGACAAAGAGAGAGGGATACAGAGGGACTGACAGAAAGAAGAAAGAAAGAGAGAGAGAGACAGAGAGAGAGAGAGACAGAAAGAGAGGGAGAGTGAAACAGAGGGAGAGACATAGCAGAGAGATAGACAGATGGAGAGACAGAGAGAGACAGAGACAGAAAGAAAGAGGGAGACAGAGAGAGAAAGAGAGAGACAGCGATGGAGAGAGAGAGAAAGAAACAGAGGGAGAGACGCAGAGAGAGAGAGGGAGAGTGAAACAGAGGGTGATGTAGCAGAGAGGTAGACACATGGAGAGACAGAGAGAGATCGAGACAGAAAGACAGAAAGAAAGAGGGAGACACAGAGAAAGAGAGACAGAGAGAAAGAAACAGAGAGGGAGAGACAAAGACAGAAAGAGAGGCAGAGAGAGACAGAGAGAGAGAGACAGAGAAAGATACAGAGAGAGAGAGAGAAAAAGACAGAGAGAGAGAGACAAAGAGAGAGATAGAGAGACACAGTGAGTGAGACAGAGGGACAGAGAATGAGAGAGACAGAGATACAGAGAGATAGATACAGAGAGAGAGAAAGAGAGAGGGAGAGAGAAACAGAGGGAGAGACCTATAGAGAAATGGACAGATGGAGAGACAGAGTGAGAAACAGAGACAGAAAGACAAACAGAGAGGAAGAAAGAGAGAGACACAGAAAGAGAGAGAGAGAGAGACAGAGAGAAAGAGAGAGAGAGAGACAGAGAGAGAGACACACAGAGAGAAAGGGAGAGTGAAACAGAGGGAGAGACATAGCAGAGAGGTAGACAGATGGAGAGACAGAGAGAGACAGCGAGAGAGAGAAAGAGAGAGACAGCGATGGAGAGAGAGAGAGAAGGAAACAGAGAGAAAAAAAGACAGAGAGAGACACAGAGAGAGAGGGAGAGAGAAACAGAGAGAGCGGCGTAACAGAGAGGTAGCCAGATGGAGAGACAGAGAGAGAAAAACAGACAGAATGACAGAAAGAGGGAGACACAGAGAGATAGTGACAGAGAGACAGGGAGAGAGAAAGAGAGAGAGAGAGAGAGAGAGACGGAGAGAGGGAGAAACAGAGCGAGAAAGAGAGACAGACAGAGACAGAAAGAGAGGCGGTGGGAGAGACAGAGAGAGACAGAGAAAGATACAGAGAGAGAGAGAGAGACACAGAGTGAGAGACAGTTGGACAGAGAAAAAGAGGCAGAGAGAGAAACAGAGAAGGAGACAGAGAGAGAGAGAGACAGAGAGAAAGATACACAGAGAAACTGACACAGAAAAAGAGAGAGAGAGATAGACAGAGAGAGATAGGGAGAGAGAGAGAGATAGAGGCCGAGAAAAAGACAGAGAGAGAGAGAGACAGAGAAAG
The DNA here is from genome assembly GCF_017639515.1 of Carcharodon carcharias. Classification (NCBI taxonomy): domain Eukaryota; kingdom Metazoa; phylum Chordata; class Chondrichthyes; order Lamniformes; family Lamnidae; genus Carcharodon; species Carcharodon carcharias. The sequence goes on from NW_024470676.1 coordinate 1,329,798, forward strand.
AGAGAGAGAGAGAGAGAGAGAGAGACAAAGAAAGAGAGAGATGGAGGGAGAGACAGGGAGAAAGAAAGAGACAGAGAGATGCAGAGAGAGAGACACACAGGGAGAGAGAAAAACACAGAGAGAGAAACAGAGAGAAGGAGATAGGGAGAGAGATAGAGAGACAGGCAGAGAGAGAGACAGAGAAAAAGACAGAGAGAGAGAGACTGAAAGAGAGGGGTGAGAGAAACAGAGGGAGAGACGTAGCAGAGAGGTAGACAGATGGAGAGAGACAGAGAGAGAGGCTGAGAAAGAGAGAATGCGAGACAGTGAGAGAGAGGGAGGAAGAGAGAGAGACAAAGACAGAAAGACAGAGAAAGAGAGAGAGACAGAGTGAAAGAGGGACAGAGAGAGAGAGACAGAGAGAGACTGAGAGAGAGAGACTGAAAGAGAGGGGGAGAGAGAAACAGAGGGAGAGACGTAGCAGAGAGATTGACAGATGGAGAGACAGAGAGAGAGAGGCCGAGAAAGAGACAGAGTGTGCGAGACAGTGAGTGAGAGGGAGAGAGAGAGAGACAGAGAAAGAGAGACAGAGAGAAAGAAACAGAGAGGGAGAGACAAAGACAGAAAGAGAGGCAGAGAGAGACAGAGAGAGAGAGACAGAGAAAGATACAGAGAGAGAGAGAGAAAAAGACAGAGAGAGAGAGACAAAGAGAGAGATAGAGAGACACAGTGAGTGAGACAGAGGGACAGAGAATGAGAGAGACAGAGATACAGAGAGATAGATACAGAGAGAGAGAAAGAGAGAGGGAGAGAGAAACAGAGGGAGAGACCTATAGAGAAATGGACAGATGGAGAGACAGAGTGAGAAACAGAGACAGAAAGACAAACAGAGAGTAAGAAAGAGAGAGACACAGAAAGAGAGAGAGAGAGAGACAGAGAGAAAGAGAGAGAGAGAGACAGAGAGAGAGACACACAGAGAGAAAGGGAGAGTGAAACAGAGGGAGAGACATAGCAGAGAGGTAGACAGATGGAGAGACAGAGAGAGACAGCGAGAGAGAGAAAGAGAGAGACAGCGATGGAGAGAGAGAGAGAAGGAAACAGAGAGAAAAAAAGACAGAGAGAGACACAGAGAGAGAGGGAGAGAGAAACAGAGAGAGCGGCGTAACAGAGAGGTAGCCAGATGGAGAGACAGAGAGAGAAAAACAGACAGAATGACAGAAAGAGGGAGACACAGAGAGATAGTGACAGAGAGACAGGGAGAGAGAAAGAGAGAGAGAGAGAGAGAGAGACGGAGAGAGGGAGAAACAGAGCGAGAAAGAGAGACAGACAGAGACAGAAAGAGAGGCGGTGGGAGAGACAGAGAGAGACAGAGAAAGATACAGAGAGAGAGAGAGAGACACAGAGTGAGAGACAGTTGGACAGAGAAAAAGAGGCAGAGAGAGAAACAGAGAAGGAGACAGAGAGAGAGAGAGACAGAGAGAAAGATACACAGAGAAACTGACACAGAAAAAGAGAGAGAGAGATAGACAGAGAGAGATAGGGAGAGAGAGAGAGATAGAGGCCGAGAAAAAGACAGAGAGAGAGAGAGACAGAGAAAGAGAGAGAGAGAGAGAGAGAGAGAGACAAAGAAAGAGAGAGATGGAGGGAGAGACAGGGAGAAAGAAAGAGACAGAGAGATGCAGAGAGAGAGACACACAGGGAGAGAGAAAAACACAGAGAGAGAAACAGAGAGAAGGAGATAGGGAGAGAGATAGAGAGACAGGCAGAGAGAGAGACAGAGAAAAAGACAGAGAGAGAGAGAGACTGAAAGAGAGGGGTGAGAGAAACAGAGGGAGAGACGTAGCAGAGAGGTAGACAGATGGAGAGAGACAGAGAGAGAGGCTGAGAAAGAGAGAATGCGAGACAGTGAGAGAGAGGGAGGAAGAGAGAGAGACAAAGACAGAAAGACAGAGAAAGAGAGAGAGACAGAGTGAAAGAGGGACAGAGAGAGAGAGACAGAGAGAGACTGAGAGAGAGAGACTGAAAGAGAGGGGGAGAGAGAAACAGAGGGAGAGACGTAGCAGAGAGATTGACAGATGGAGAGACAGAGAGAGAGAGGCCGAGAAAGAGACAGAGTGTGCGAGACAGTGAGTGAGAGGGAGAGAGAGAGAGACAGAGAAAGAGAGACAAAGACAGAAAGACAGAGAGAGACAAAGAGAGAGAGAGAGACACAGTGAAAGAGGGACAGAGAGAGACACAGAAAGAGAGTCAGAGACACAGAGGGATAGAGAAAGAGAGAGATACAGAGAGGGAGATAGAGAGACACAGAGACTGAGGGACAGAAAGAGAGACAAAGAGGGAGACAGAGACACAGAGAGAGAGAGAGAAAGAGATGGAGAGAGAGGGAGAGATGTAGCAGAGAGATGGACAGATGGAGAGAGAGAGTGAGAGACAGAGACAGAGACAGACAGAGAGGAAGAAAGAGAGAGAGATAGAGAGACAGAGAGAGAGAGAAAAAGAGAGAAACAGGGAGAGACGTAGCAGAGAGATAGTCAAATAGAGAGAGACAGAGAGGGAGACAGACAGAGAGAGAGAAAGTGGGATAGAGAGAGAGAGGCAGAGAGAGAAAGAGAGAAACAGGGAGAGATGTAGCAGAGAGATAGTCAAATAGAGAGAGACAGGAGAGGGAGACAGAGAGGAAGATAGAAAGAGAAAGACAGACAGACAGAGACAGAGAGACGGAGAGAGAGAGAGACAGAGAGAGAGACGGGGTGAGAGAGAGAGAGACAGAGACACAGAGAGAGAGAGAGAGGCCGACAGATAGTGACAGAGAGAGACAGAGACCAAGAGGGACAAGGAGAGAGAGACAGAGAGACAGGGAGAGAGAGACAGAGAGAGAGAGAGACAGAAGGTGGGTGAAACAGAGAGAGACCTAACAGAGAGATAGACAGATGGAGAGCAACAGGAGACAGAGAGACAGAGAGGGAGACAGAGACAGAGAGAGAATGAGAGAGGGGGAGAGAGAAACAGAGGGAGACATAGTAGAGAGATAGACAGAAAGAGAAAGAAAGACAGACAGAGACAGAGGGAGAGGGAGATGGAGAGAGAGACAGAGGGTAAGATACAGAGAGAGATACAGAGAGTGAGAAACAGAGTCAAAGAGAGAGAGACAGAGAAAGAGAGATACAGATGGACAGAGACAGAAAGAAGAAAAAGAGAGAGAGCCACAGGGAGAGAGAGAGAGACAGAGAGAGAGGGAGAGAGAAACAGAGGGAGAGGTGTAACAGAGAGGTAGACAGATGGAGAGACAGAGACAGAATGACAGAAAGAGAAAAAAAGAGGGAGACAGAGAGAGAGAGAGACAGACAGAAAGAGTGGCAGAGGGAGAGAGACAGAGAGAAAGACAGAAAGATACAGAGAGAGAGACACAGAGTGAGAGACAGAGGGACAGAGAAAGAGAGAGACAGAGAGAAACAGAGAGGAAGAGGGAGACAGAGAGAGAGAGACAGCGAGAGAGGGAGAGATGTAGCAGAGAGATAGATGGAGAGAGAAAGAGAGAGAGAGACACAGAGGGAGAGAGATAGAGAGAGGGACAGACAGAGAGAGAAACAGAGGGAGAGAATGAGGGCAAGAGACAGAGAGAGAGAGACAGATAGAGAGAGAGAGATTGAGAGAGAGGTGCAGAGAAAGAGAGACAGAGAAAGAGTCCGAGAAAGAGACAGAGAGGGGGAGAGAGAGAGGGAGAGAGAGAAACAGAGAGGGAAACAGAGAGGGAGAGAGACACAGAGTGAGAGAGAAATACAGAGAGAGAGAAAGAGAGAGAGACAGAGAGACAGAGACAGAGAGAAAGAGACACAGAGAAAGAGAGAGAGATAGACAGAGAGATGGAGAGAGAGAGAGATGGGGAGAGAGAGACAGAGAGAAAGAGACACAGAAACAGAGAGAGAGAGAGAACCAGAGAGAGAGAGACAGAGAGACAGAGATAGAGAGACAAGCAGAGAGAATGACAGAGAAGGAGACAGAGAGACAGACAGAGATTGAAAGAGACGAGGAGAAAGAAACAGAGGGAGAGATGTAGCAGATAGACAGATGGAGAGAGACAGAGAGAGAGACAAAGACAGAAAGACTGAGAGAGAGAGAGAGACAGAAAGAGACACAGTGAAAGAGGGTCAGAGAGAGAGAGACAGACAGAGATTGAAAGAGACAAGGAGAAAGAAACAGAGGGAGAGACGTAGCAGAGAGATAGACAGATGGAGAGAGACAGAGAGAGAGGCTGAGAAGGAGACAGTCCGAGACAGTGAGAGAGACAGAGAGAGAGACAAAGACAGAAAGACAGAGAGAGAGAGACAGAGAGAAAAGAGAGGGTCTCAAAGACAGAGAGAGAGACAGAGAGAGAGAGACAGAGAGAGAGAGACAGAGAGAGAGAGACACAGAGAAAGAGAGACAGACACAGAGAGAGAGAGAGACAGAGGGATAGAGAAAGAGAGAGATACAGAGAGGGAGACAGACACAAGGAAAGAGAGAAACAGAATTACCTGGAAAAACTCAGCAGGTCTGGCAGCATCGGCGGAGAAGAAAAGAGTTGACGTTTTGAGTCCTCATGACCCTTCGACTTCTGTCGAAGGGTCATGAGGACTCGAAACGTCAACTCTTTTCTTCTCCGCCGATGCTGCCAGACCTGCTGAGTTTTTCCAGGTAATTCTGTTTTTGTTTTGGATTTCCAGCATCCGCAGTTTTTTTGTTTTTAACAAGGAAAGAGAGACAGGGAGAGAGTGACAGACAGAGAGAAACAGAGAGAGGGAAACAGACAGAGAGACAGAGACAGAGAAAAACAGAAAGAGACAGAGAGAGACAGAGGGGGAGACAGAGACACAGATGAGAGAGAGACAGGGAGAGTGAGACAGAGAGAGGGATAGAGAAACAGAGGGAAAGACATAGCAGAGAGATAGACAGATAGAGAGAGAGACAGAAACAGAAAGACAGAGAGACAGAATCGGAGAGACAGAAGGAAAGAGTGGGAGAGAGAGAGAAAGAGTCGGAGAGGGAGAGAAACGGAGAGGGAGAGAGACAGAGAGAGAGAGAGACAGAGAGAGGGACGGACAGAGAGCAACAGACTCAGAGAAAGATGGAGAGGAGATACAGAGAGAGACAGACAGGTAGAGAGAGATACAGAGGCAGACAGAGACAGAGAAAGAGACAGAGAGAGAGAGAGACAGAGAGGGAGACAAGGAGAGAGAGAGAGACAGAGAGTGAGACGGAGAGAGAGAGAGAGACAGACAGATAGAGAAAGAGACACCGGGAGAGACTGAGAGAGAGAGAGAGAGAGAAAGAGAGAGAGAGAGAGAGAGAGAGAGACTGAGATAGATAGAGAGGGAGAGAGAAAGAGAGGGAGAGACGTAGCAAAGAGATAGATAGAGAGAGAGACAGAGGCAGAAAGAGAGAGAGGCAGAGAGAGAGAGACAGAAGCAGAAAGAGAGAGAGGCAGAGAGAGAGAGACAGAGGGATGGAGGCAGAGATGGAGACAGAGAAAGAGAGAGAGGGAGACAGAGAGAGAAAGTCAGAGACAGAGAGGTAAAGAGAGTGAGAGAGACAGACAGGCAGACAGAGAGAAAGTGAGAAACAGAGCGGTAGCAGAGAGACAGACATGTAGAGGGAGACAGAGACAGGGTCGGAGAGAGAGACAGAGAAAGACAGAGACAAATGGGCATGGAAAAAGAGGGAAGCAAGACAGCAACCTCACCTTACTTGGTTCCATTACTTAATGCCTTCATTGAAATGTGGAGTGTGAAGTATTCTAGATTGTTCGTACAAGCCGAACTTAATCGTTATCTATTGCCCCCTCCCCCCCTTGCATGAGCAAATATCAGGAAAACCCAAAGCCAACGCAGACAGATGGAGGTTCAAACACTCAAAGAGTTTCTCAGCGAGTGCCTTCTGAATCAACCCTTGTGTGAAACCTGCTGTGTGACACAGCTTGTCAGCGGTGTTAATGATCTGTAATGTGAACCTTTATCACCACTGATTGTTTTTGAATGCGTCTAATTAACAGCAAGAGCCTGCATTCACATAGCGCCTGTAAACAGAGTGAAACCTGCCCAGGTGCTTCTCAGGCACCTAAATCAGACACAAATCTGACCCTGGGCCACACCAGGAGATATTTGGGACAGGTGCCCAGATGTTCAGTCACAGAGGCCGGTTGCTAAAGAGCGTCTTGAAGGAGGAGAGAGAGAGAGAGGTTATTATGTTAAAGGCTTTATGTAAATGCAAGTCATTGTTGGTGTTGCCGTTTGTGGGAGCTTGCTGTGCACAAACTGGCCACTGCTAAGTTCCTGACACTACAACAGCCCTTCATTGGCGGGAGGCACTAAAAAGTAAGGACCAATCAATTAGCCCAGAGAGTTCAGTTGCAATGGCCCTGGGAGATGGTGCCATAATTTCATTAGACTAGTAATCCAGAGGCCCAGGGTAATGCTCGGGGGACCTGGGTTCGATTCCCGCCCATGGCAGATGGTGGAATTTGAACTCAATAAAAATCTGGAATTAAAAGTCTAACGATGACCATGAAACTATTGTCGATTGTTGGCAAAAACCCATCTGGGTCACTAATGCCCCTTTAGGGAGGGAAATCTGCCCTCCTTACCCTGGTCTGGCCTACACGTGACTCCAGGCTCCCACACAGACACGTGGTTGACTCTTAACTGCCCCTCTGAAATGGCTGAGCAAGCCACCCCCTTTCTCAAGGGCAAAGAGAGATGGGCAATAAATGCTGGCCTAGCCATCGACACCCCACCCCTTCCACGAACCAATAAACAAAAAAGGGCATGGGTTCTCATCCCACCATAGCAGCTGGTGGAGATTTGAACTCAGTTAATAAATTGAAAAGCTCGTCTCAGTCATGGTGACCGTGAAACTATCACCGACTGTTGTAAAACCCCATCTGGGTCACTAATGTCCCCTTTAGGGAGGGAAATCTGCCGTCCTTACCCCGGTCTGGCCTACATGTGACTCCAGACCCCACAGCGATGTGGTTGACTCTTAACTGACCCCTGGAATGGCCGAGCAAGACGGTCAGTTCAAGGGCAATTAGGGATGGGCAACAAGTACTGACCTGGCCGGCGACACCCACATCCCATGAAAGAATGAAGGACCCACTGTCCAAAAGTGTTGAACAACTAAACGCTACTTACATAAGAACATAAGAATTAGGATTTGGCCTATTCTGCCATTCAATAAGATCATGGCTGATCTGACTGTAACCTGAACCCCACATTCCCGCCTACCCCCATTGACCTTTCTACCCATGGCTCATCAAGAATCCATCTACCTCGGCCTCAAAAATAATCAGAGTCTCTGTTTCCACTGCCTGCAGGAATGATATTTCCTCCGGCTGGCTGGGGGCTGGGGGCTAGAACGAGGGGTCACAGTCTCAGGATACAGGGAAGGCCATTCAGGACTGAGATGAGGAGAAACTTCTTCACTCAGAGGCTGGTGGACCTGTGGAATTCTCTACCACAGAGGCTGTGGAGGCCAAGTCACTGAATATATTTAAGAAGGAAATAGATAGATTTCTGGACACTAAAGGTGTCAAGGGTGTGGGGACAGAGCGGGAGTACAGCACTGAGATACAGGATCAGCCACCATCGTATTGAATGTCCGAGCTGGCTCGACGGGCTGAATGGCCTCCTCCTGCTCCTATCTCTTGCATTCCTGTGTCCCATAAAAAATGCAAGAGGTAATTGATTTTTACGAGGACATAAGAAACAGGAGCAGGAGGAGGCCATTTGGCCCCTCGGGCCTCCTCCCCCATTCTATGAGATCGTGGCTGATCTTCTCGTGTCTCGAGTGCCACATTCCCACCTGCCCCCGATAATCTTTGATTTCCTTGCCTCACAAGAATCTATCCACGTCTGCCTTAAAAATATTCAATAACCCCAGCCTCCACCACCTTCCCAGGCAGAGGGCAGGATATTGAGGTCGGCGAGCAAGGTGGTGGGGGGGGGGGGGGGAGGTGGGGCCTGCTCGCCAAGGCCTAAAATGAGGCGGGATGATGTCGGGTGGAACTCCCGACGTCGACCCGCCTCATTTCAATTTTCAGGTCGGCGAGGGCACAACCGAGTCAGCTGTGCGCCCGCCGACCTGTCACTGGCCTAGTGAGGCCATTTAAAAAGTAATTAAGCTCATTGACGGACCTGCCTGTCCAGCCTTAAGGTTGGCAAGCAGGCCGGGAGCCCTGGCGGGCTTCAGAGAAAGCATCAAACCTCATCCATGGCCGGGATGAGGTTCCAGGAGGGTTTTTAAAAATTTAATAAATGTTTGACTTAATGCGATGGGCTTGTCCCAAGTCATGTGAAGTGTCACGTGAGGGGACATGTCAGGGAAATGTTATTTTTCTGCATTTAACCTTTTTGAATTTGGCGCCGATCTCCCTGAGGCAGCACTTAGCCTCAGGGAGATGAGTGAGCTCTTTCGCGTGCATGCGTGAAAGAGCGCACTCCCGGTTTAGGGAATCCCACCCTCATCACACAGGGAGCGCATAGCGCTTCCAGACGGACGTCACACTGGGCGGGCCTTAATTGGCCCACCCACCTAAAATGGCGGCGCGCCCCCCAATCAGAGGCGTGCTCGCACGCGCCCGCTCCTGAACATTCCCAACGGGGGGGAAATTCTGCCCAGGGAGTTCCGACCCTCTGAGAGAAAAAAATTCTCCTCATTCCCGTCCTGTAAGGGGCGATCCCTAATTTTAAACTAGTGCCCCCCCCCCCAACCACCATTGTGGATTCACCCACAAGAGGAAACATCCTTTCCACATCCACCTTGTCATAACCATTCAGAATCTTGAGTACTTCAGTCAAACCACCCCTCACTCCTCTAAACTCCAGTGGAAACAAGCCCAGTCTGTCCAACCTTTCCTCATAAGACAACCCACTCATTCCAGGTATCAATCTAGTAAACCTCCTCTGAACCGCCTCCAACGCATCTACATCCTTCCTTAAATAAGGAGACCAAAACTGCACACAGTATTCGAGGTGCAGTCTCACCAATGTCCTGTATAACTGAAGCATAACATCCTTACTTTTATGTTCAATCCCCCTCGTAATTAAGGAGAGCATTCCATTAGCCTTCCTAACTACTTGCTGTCCCTCCATACTAACTTTTGGTGACTCATGCACGAGAACACCCAGATCTGATAACCCCGATTGCCTTAGAAATTGATGTGGCGACAGTATCAGTGTGTAACAAATGATCGTGGACAATTATCAGGCAGTTGTCAACATGTGGCAGTAATTGGCAAAGGAGAGTTTTTTTTTTTAATATGTTAAACCAACAAGAGATTTTCATTAATTACATGTGTAAGAGGGTTAGAGATAAATAGGAAGGAACAGAAATGAGATTGTTATATGACTATATTGATGCTGTAAGTAGCCAATCATTGTTTCTGTTGCCCTGGAAACACACAGAGGAGGCTCTGTGGCGATAACTCATTATCCACATGAGATGTTTGCATTTGAATTAATATTTTAATTTGTCATATAATCTATGTGGGTGAGAGACAGTTCCCACGGACCTGCGAATTGCAAAAGTGTTTCCCCGAACACCCTCAGCAGTCATGAGCATAGCATGTTATTCAATAGATAATCTTGCTATCAAGTTTCAGGTTGTAATCTCTCTCTCTCTCTCCCTCTCTCTGTTTTTTCACTCTCCTCTCTCTCTCTCTCTCTGTTATCCAACTGGCTGTAGCATGGAATGAGAAAAGGTCATTGAATCCTCCAGAACTCATTCACCGTGTGACCCTCATGTGGAGATAACCCCAAGCATTAAATCTCCTCTGTTAGACCACACTTGGAGCACTGTACACAGTTCTGGTCTCTATATTCCTTGGTTAGAGCACACTTAGATCACTTTGCATAGTTAAGTTCTCCATATGCCTTGGTTAGAGCATAATTGGAGCACTGTGCACAGTTCTGGTCTCCATATCCCTCGTTTAGACCACACTTGGATCCCTGTTCTGGTCTCTATATTCATTAGTTAGACCACACAGGGAGCACTTTGCACATTTCAGTTCTCTGTATCCCTTGGTTGGACCACACTTGGAGCACTGTGCACAGTTCTGGTCTCCTTATCCCTTGGTTAGACCACACATGGATCCCTGTTCTGGTCTCTATATTCATTGGTTAGACCACACAGGGAGCACCTTGCACATTTCAGTTCTCTGTATCCCTTGGTTAGACCACACTTGGAGCACTGTGCACAATTCCGGTTTCCTTATCCCTTGGTTAGATCACACTTGGATCACTGTGTACAGTATTGGTCTCCGTATCCATTGTTGAGATCCCACTTGGAGCACTGTGCACAGTTCTCGTCTGCATATTCCTTGGTTAGACCACACTTGGAGCACTGTGCACAGTTCTGGTCTCCTTATCCCTTGGTTAGACCACACTTGGAGCACTGTGCACAGTTCTGGTTTCCTTATCCCTTGGTTAGACCAGACATGGATCCCTGTTCTGGTCTCTATATTCATTGGTTAGACCACACAGGGAGTACCTTGCACATTTCAGTTCTCTGTATCCCTTGGTTAGACCACAATTGGAGCACTGTGCACAATTCCGGTTTCCTTATCCCTTGGTTAGGCCACACTTGGATCACTGTATACAATATTGGTCTCCGTATCCATTGCTGAGATCCCACTTGGAGCACATTGCACAGTTCCAGTCTCCATATCCCTTGGTTGGACCACAGAGGGAGCACATTGCACAGTTCTGGTCTCCATATACCTTGGTTAGACCACACTTGGAGCACTGTGCACAGTTCCAGTCTCCTTATGCCATGGTTAAACCACGCTTGAGCACTATGCATAGTTCTGGCCTCCATTTCCATTGGTTAGACCACACAGGGAGCACTTGGCACATTTCAATTCTCCATATCCCTTAGTTAGAGCATACTTGGAGCACAGTGCACAGTTCTGGTCTCCATATCCCCTGGCAAGGCCACACTTGGAGCACTGTGCACAGTTCTGGTCTCCATATCCCCTGGCAAGGCCACACTTGGAGCACTGTGCACAGTTCCAGTCTCCATATCCCTTGGATAGATCACACTTTGAGCACTGTGCACTGTTCAGTTCTCCATATCCCTTGGTTAGACCACACTTGGAACGCTGTACACAGCTCTGGTCTGCGTATTTGTTGTTGAGCTCCCACTTGGAGCACTGTGCTCAGTTCTGGTCTGCATATCCCTTGGTTAGACCACACTTGGAGCACTGTGCTCAGTTCTGATCTGCATATCCCTCGGTTAGACCACACTTGGAGCACTGTGCACAGTTCTGGTTTCCTTATCCCTTGGTTAGACCAGACGTGGATCCCTGTTCTGGCCTCTATATTCATTGGTTAGACCACACAGGGAGCACCTTGCACATTTCAGTTCTCTGTATCCCTTGGTTAGACCACAACTGGAGCACTGTGCACAATTCCGGTTTCCTTATCCCTCGGTTGGACCACACTTGGAGCACTGTGCTCAGTTCTGATGGCCATATTATACAGAATGTATATTTATCCCTTAACCAACATCACTAAATATCGGATTATCTGGGTCATTATCACATTGTTGTCTGTGGGATCCTACTTGGCACAAATTGACTGCTGTGTTTCCTACATTATGACAGTGAGCACACTTTGCTGGGTTGTCCATTGCTGCCCGATCCTCCCCCCCACCCCCCTTACGAATTCCCAAGTGAGCCTGGTGTTGAAGCATCGATTTCCTGAGGCGCTGGTAACGACAATCCCATCCCACCTCAGGGGCAGCAGGGCAGCCGGCACGCAAGAGACCCACCCCAGACGGAGGGTGGTGGGGGGGGGGGGGCAGGAGGAGGAGGGTGGTGGGGGGGGGGGGGCAGGAGGAGGAGGGTGGTGGGGGGGGGGCAGGAGGAGGAGGGTGGTGGGGGGGTAGGAGAAGGCTGGGTCCGACGGTGATTGGGGATGGAGGGGCAGGAGGGTGAGTCTCAGTGGTGAGGGGGTGGGGTGGGGGGCAGGAGGGTGGGTCCAAGCAGTGAGCGATAAATTACTTGGATGGTCTCCCCGCTGGGCTCCCCCCCATCCAAGATCTCAGTGATTTTACCCTCCGACGAGGGTGGGGGGGGTGGGGTGGGGGGTGGTGGGGGGAGAGGTAGGGCCTGCCCGTCCTTGCCCCAATGGAGTCCCAGGGAGGGGTTGGTGGGGACGTTTTTGCCAGGGTTGGGGGTCACCTCCATCAGCAGCCTCCGTTCAACATCGGGTGCCCCCCCACCCCCCCCCACCCCCACCCCCACTCTTGAACGATCTGACCCGCGTGGGGGCTCCTGCCTCCTGGCCTCTCACCCGACACTCCCGCTGGGGTCAGTCCTGGACCCTGCTCCTCAGGGAGTGTATATTGTCCTCGGAGGGGCTGCAGCCCAGAGTCACCAGAACGATCCCGGGGCTGAAAGGGTTAAATCCCGAGGACAGGTTGCACAGACCAGGCTTGTGTTCCCTCGAGTCTCGAAGATTAAGGGGTGATCTAATCGAGGGGTTTAAGATGATTAAAGGATTCGATAGGGTCGATAAGGAGAAACTATTTCCCCCGATGGTGGGGGTGAGGTGAGGGTGGAACCAGAACAAGGGGCCAGAAACTTATAATTGCAGCCAGGCCGTTCAGGGGGTGATGTCAGGAAGCACTTCTTCACACAAAGTTGGGGGGGTGGAAATCTGGAACTCTCTCCCCCAGAAAAAGCTGTCGAGACTGGGAGGGGTCAATTGTAAATTTCAAAACTGAGATTGAGAGATTTTTGTTGGGTCGGGGGGGGTTAAGGGTCACGGAACCGAGGCGGGTGGAAGGATTATTCAGAGATGGATCAGCTGAGCTGACATGGGAAAAGAGATTGGAAGGTGATGTTTGTCTGGGTTTTAATGTTCCTGGAATTGTGTGACACTCAGAGATTAACTCAATGTATTACAACAAAAGCATTTGTTTAAAAGAATACATAAATATTCGTTGCTTGAAGTGTGTCAGTGAGATAACCCAGGTGAACCAGGTTAACCAAATGTAAAGTCCACAGCGGAAAAGGCAACAAAAACATGTGCATTTCTCCAGCACCTTTACCAGTCCATAGCACGGGAGAGAGAGAGAGAGAGAGAGAGAGGGAGAGAGAGAGGGAGGGAGAGAGAGAGGGAGAGAGAGAGGGAGGGAGAGAGAGAGGGAGAGGGAGAGAAAGAGGGAGGGAGAGAGAGAGGGGGAGAGAGGAGGAGAGAGAGAGAGAGAGAGAGGTGAGAAAGACAGACTTGTATATTTCTGGCGCCTTTCCCCACCTCTAGGCATCCCAAACGTTTCACAGCCAATGAAGGACTTTGTGTGAAGTGTGGTCACTGTTATAATGTAGGAAACACAGCAGCCAATTTGTGCACAGCAAGATCCCACAAACAACAATGTGATAATAACCCAGATCATCTGTCTTAAGTGACAATGTACTGAGCCCCCGACAATGCAGCACTCCCTCACTACTGACCCTCCGACAGTGCAGCACTCCCTCACTACTGACCCTCCGACAGTGCAGCACTTCCTCACTACTGACCCTCCAACAGTGCAACACTCCCTCACTACTGACCCTGCGACAGTGCAGCAGTCCCTCAGTACTGACCCTCTGACAGTGCAGCACTCCCTCACTACTGACCCTCCGACAGTGCAGCATCCCCTCAGTACTGACCCTGCGACAGTGCAACACTCCCTCACTACTGACCCTGCGACAGTGCAGCACTCCCTCAGTACTGACCCTCCGACAGTGCAGCACTCCCTCACTACTGACCCTCCGACAGTGCAGCACTCCCTCACTACTGACCCTCCGACAGTGCAGCACCCCCTCAGTACTGACCCTGCGACAGTGCAACATTCCCTCACTACTGACCCTGCGACAGTGCAGCACTCCCTCAGTACTGACCCTCCGACAGTGCAGCACGCCCTCAATACTGACCCTCCAACAGTGCAGCGCTCCCTCAGTACTGACCCTCTGACAATGCAGCGCTCCCTCAGTACTGACCCTCTGACAGTGCAGCACTCACTCAGTACTGACCCTGCGACAGTGCAACACTCCCTCACTACTGACCCTGCGACAGTGCAGCACTCCCTCAGTAATGACCCTCTGACAGTGCAGCACTCCCCCAGTACTGACCCTCCAACAGTGCAGCACTCCCTCACTACTGACCCTCCAACAGTGCAGCACTCCCTCAGTACTGACCCTCCAGTGGGCAAGTGCTGAATGGCTGTGCAGCATTGGCACAGACCACCTCTGCCACTGCCTCCCAAGCCGGAGTGGTGAGGTTGCTGGACCTCCTACAGCCAAAGTGGGGTGGAGGACATCACAGCGGGCCCCCGACAGGCGTTCCAGTGACGGGTCACTGAACTCTCCTTGGCTTTCAGGACCATGTCTTCACTGGAGCAGTCCTGGGCTGCAAGCATTGAGAACTGTGTGTGTGGCTGAAGTTTAGATAGGGTACCCGGAGTGAGGAAGTGGTGGGGTAACAGTGTGGCAGGCGATTCAGAGGCTGCCGGCCAGCGAGATGCCGTGTTTCCTGTGGCTGCATAATTAATGAAGCGGGAAGGGGTTAATACGGTGTGAATACCCCCCATTGTGTCCAGCAGGTAAAACATCCTTTCTCCTGTCTGCTACCACACTTAATGCAAATCTGGGACCATTCTGTCAATTGTTTCTCTCTCTGTTTGTGTCTTTAAGTGTCTGTCTCACTGTCTCTCTCTTTCTCTCTCTATCGTGTCTCTCTGCATTCAGTGTCTCCTACTTTCTCTGTCTCTTTCTCTCTCATTCCCTGTCTCTCTCCCATTCTCCGTCTCTCTCTCTCTCGCTCTCTCTGCACCTCATTGTCTCTCTCTGTTTCTCTCTTTCACACAATTCCCCTCTCTCTCTCTCTCTCTCTGTCTCTCTCTCTGCATTTCAGTGCCTCTCTGTCTGTCTCTTTCTCTTCCTTTCCCTGTCTCGCTACCTGTCTCATTGTCTATATCTGTCTGTCTCTCTCTTGCACTATCTCTCCCTGTCTATCTCTCCCTCTCTCTCTCTCTCACACTAACACAAGTCTATCTCTGTCTGTCCCTCTCTCTCTCCCTCTCTCTCCCTGTCTCTCTCACACACACACCATGTCTCTCTCTGTCTGTCCCTCTCTCTCTCACACACACACCATGTGTCTCTCTGTCTGTCCCTCTCTCTCTCCCTCTCTCTCCCTCTCTCTCTCACACACACACCATGTCTCTCTCTGTCTGCCTCTCTCTCTCACACACACACACCATGTCTCTCTCTGTCTCTCTCTCTCACACATACACACCATGTCTCTCTCTGTCTGTCCCTCTCTCTCTCACACACACACCATGTGTCTCTCTGTCTGTCTCTCTCTCTCTCACATACACACCATGTCTCTCTCTGTCTGTCCCTCTCTCACACACACACCATGTGTCTCTCTGTCTGTCTCTCTCTCTCACATACACACCATGTCTCTATCTGTCTGTCCCTCTCTCTCTCCCGCTCTCTCTCACACACACACCATGTCTCTCTCTGTCGGTCCCTCTCTCTCTCCCTCTCTCTGCTACTCTCTCACACACACACCATGTATCTCTCTCCTGCTCCCTCTCTTTGCCTCTCTCTCTCACATACACACCATGTGTCTCTCTGTCTGTCCCTCTCTGTCTCCCGCTCTCTCTCACACACACACCATGTCTCTCTCTGTCTGTCCCTCTCTCGCTCTCTCACACACACCATGTCTCTCTCTGTCTCTCCCTCTCTCTCTCCCTCTTTTTGCCTCTCTCTCTCACATACACACCATGTGTCTGTCTGTCCCTCTCTATCTCCCTCTCTCTCTCTCACACACACCATCTCTCTCTCTCCCTCTCTCTGCTTCTCTCTCTCACACACACACCATGTCTCTCTCTATCTGTCCCTCTCTCTCTCACACACACCATGTCTCTCTCTGTCTGTCCCTCTCTCTCTCTCATACACACCATGTCTCTCTCTGTCTGTCCCTCTCTCTCACACACACACCATGTCTCTCTCTCTGTCCCTCTCTCTCTCTCTCTCTCTCACACACACACCATGTCTCTCTCTGTCTCTCCCCCTCTCTCTCCCTCTCTTCGCCTCTCTCTCTCACATACACACCATGTCTCTCTCTGTCTCTCCCCCTCTCTCTCCCTCTCTTCGCCTCTCTCTCTCACATACACACCATGTGTCTCTCTGTCTGTCCCTCTCTATCTCCCTCTCTCTCTCTCACACACACCATCTCTCTCTCTCTCTCCCTCTCTCTGCTTCTCTCTCTCACACACCATGTCTCTCTCTGTCTGTCCCTCTCTCTCTCACACACACCAGGTCTCTCTCTGTCTGTCCCTCTCTCTCTCACACACACACACCATGTCTCTCTCTGTCTGTCCCTCTCTGTCTCTCTGACACACACCATGTCTCTCTCTGTCTGTCCCTCTCTCTCTCTCACACACACACCATGTCTCTCTCTGTCTGTCTCTCTCTCTCACACACACACCATGTCTCTCTCTGTCTGTCCCTCTCTCTCTCACACACACACCATGTGTCTCTCTGTCTGTCTCTCTCTCTCTCACATACACACCATGTCTCTCTCTGTCTGTCCCTCTCTCTCTCACACACACACCATGTGTCTCTCTGTCTGTCTCTCTCTCTCACATACACACCATGTCTCTCTCTGTCTGTCCCTCTCTCTCTCCCGCTCTCTCTCACACACACACCATGTCTCTCTCTGTCTGTCCCTCTCTCTCTCACACACACACCATGTGTCTCTCTGTCTGTCTCTCTCTCTCTCACATACACACCATGTCTCTCTCTGTCTGTCCCTCTCTCTCTCACACACACACACCATGTCTCTCTCTGTCTGTCCCTCTCTGTCTCTCTGACACACACCATGTCTCTCTCTGTCTGTCCCTCTCTCTCTCTCACACACACACCATGTCTCTCTCTGTCTGTCTCTCTCTCTCACACACACACCATGTCTCTCTCTGTCTGTCCCTCTCTCTCTCACACACACACCATGTGTCTCTCTGTCTGTCTCTCTCTCTCTCACATACACACCATGTCTCTCTCTGTCTGTCCCTCTCTCTCTCACACACACACCATGTGTCTCTCTGTCTGTCTCTCTCTCTCACATACACACCATGTCTCTCTCTGTCTGTCCCTCTCTCTCTCCCGCTCTCTCTCACACACACACCATGTCTCTCTCTGTCTGTCCCTCTCTCTCTCACACACACACCATGTGTCTCTCTGTCTGTCTCTCTCTCTCTCTCACACACACACCATGTCTCTCTCTGTCGGTCCCTCTCTCTCTCCCTCTCTCTGCTACTCTCTCACAC